>NW_009258315.1:335848-351703 GCF_000687185.1 Egretta garzetta
GTTTATTTTAGGAAACAGTCTTCTACCAGTTTTGCCACTTTTTAACACAGCAGAATTTTCACATTTGCAGTTGGAAATATTTCTTGCTTTATTTGGTTAGTTTTATTCAAAATAATCCTACCGTAAATTGGAAAAAAAAAAAAAAAAAGCTAAAATAGAAGATTTTGAAATATGAGCAAAAAAGAAGGTGGTTACAATTAAAGACCACCTCGAACTGAAGTCACTACATTGCACTATGGAATGACATAAACATGGCTAGTCTGGAGCGTAACAGGTCAAAGTCAGCATTCAGAAATCTGCACAAATCCAGCTTAAATCACTTGGATTTCCTAGCAAAAAAACCTGTCAAAGTCACTGAGAGCAGCTGTCCATTCAACTCTACAATTTCCAAACCTCTTTGGGTTTTGCTGTCAGCACTTTTTGTGTTTTACCCTCATCTGGAAAGGTTGATTTTGATAGGAAAAAGTCTCAGTAGACTATGTAAGTCCAAAACGTTTTTCCATATGGAAGATGGCTTTAGTCAATTTTCAGGCAAAAGGATCTGTCTTAAAACTTCACAGACAAGGTCCAGTAACAACCTTGACCCAACAACGGGGAAAAAGCCATGCTATCAATGCCAGCATCTAATACATACATCAGGCTGCTTAAAGGATTCATGAAGAAGATGTGAGCAACAGGTATGGGAGAGGCAGGGAAGGACCGGGGGGGCTCTGTCTGAAGGGGGCGCAGCACCTCGCAGTGACAATACTCACTGTGGAGTTGACATAACTGGCAGGCTCCCAGGTAGGTGGCATGTTGGGAGGCGCATTCCAGGTGGAGGGACAGTTCTGGTCAATGAAGGCTGTGTTCTGCACTGCTGCAGTACCTGGGAAGCCACTTGGGTAGTTCATGTTTTCTGTAGTTTATAAAAGCAGGAAGACAAAAATAAGGCTTTTGCAGTACAAACATTACTAACGTCTCTGTGGAGGAACATTGAACCTTCTCAGAGTGAGCCAGGCTGGAACCAACCTAGGCCTTCAGTGACTTCAGGCACATTCAGGGCAGCACAGCAGCGATACATAACAATTTCTGTTAACAAGACTACTGCTCTGTATTAGGGACTCACTAACAAATTGCTATCAGCATATCGGGATAAAGAGTTGGCAATCTCTCTGCTGGAGAACAGAGTCTTTATTAGCCACAGAACGTGCATGGCAGAACCTACCCAGGCTTCGCTGCCAACATGCCTCAGCTCCAAGCACCCGAGGGATCACCGTGCTGCCTGTGATACTGTAGCCTGACCTTTAATTATTGCTTAGGTAATGCTAAAGAATTCTAGGTTGCTGCCAGTGTGCTTCCCAAGCCAAGAAACTCTAGCCTGGAAAGGTAATTGGTCACAAGAGGCCTTCTGTTTCACACACTGGAAGGCAGAAGCCTGCCAGAGGGGAAACAAAGAAAATTGTGCAAAAAGATTTGTGTAATACCGTGGTCACAAGCATTTCTCTCTATTCCCTCTCAGAGAGAGTCCTGTATACTGGCTTTTCAGGCTTAGTAACACCATACGAAGAGCAGTCTTGTCATCCACCACATGCAGACATTGTTTATTACCACAGAGCATCCAGTCAGCTGGAAACTGTGAAGTCCGCTTGAGTAATGAACGCCCAGATGTTTATAGACAAGCTCAGCCTTTTGTTCGACAAAAGGTGAGAGGAAAAAACCATGCTCAGTGATAATTCACAAGCTTTATTTCATCTTACCTTCTGGGAAAGCACCATATTCGTTCATCTCTAGTGGGCAATACATGTTGGAAAACTGGCTGTCACAAGCTGCGTTCCAGTCAATGAAGCTGTCCCAAGCAAAAAAAAAAAAATCTGCTGTCAGAAACAATTTGCGGAACTTCTAAAAATTATTTAGAAATATTTATTTAATGTAAAGCTGTTGGACGCAAAATGCCCGTAACTAATGATGAGGCTTTTCACATTCCACTTGCCAATTCTGCCAGTATCTACTCTGTGCCACCATGTAATCACAGTGATTCTCTCACTGAGCTCTTTTCCCTCTGGGAGGATGAACGACTCTTAATGACAGCTACTAGAGTCCTGCAACACCTAACTGGGTTCATCTTCTTCCTCTGTAAAAAGAAAATAATTGTACTTCTCTCCCACAACCATGGAAATGGTAGATATAAAGTGAAATAATGTGATCTGAAATAGAAGAAAATGTTAACGCATTCTCAAGCGTTTGAGATTTCTATTTTCCCTACCACACGTGTTAAAGTCCTGTTAAACAATATGTTTTCTAAACTAGACATGAATTTGTAGGGATTAGACTTGTTTTAATTAAAATAATTTCAGAATTTCAAGAAGACTTTTCAAAAGTAATTCTTAAAGATATGTCAGAAGTGAAACAAGCCCTGCTATGCAGAGAGCTTGAAGAAGTCCAAGTCTGGACCCAGTCTGGACAAGGTAGGTATATAAAAGGATTTCACATCAAGTTGTGTGAATCCAGTTTTATTATTCTGGCAAGAAATTATCCTAAGTTATCACTACTACATATGAATAAATAATTACATGAATTTTGCATATAAAGTCCAAATTGAGATGAGCGCATGAAAGCAAAGTAGCATAATACAGAGTCTGCCACAAATCACCACGTATTTCACCTGACTTAAGGGTCGGACAGACCACTGGCCATTGCTCCCAGTCATTAGGGCTGCAGTTTGTTGACATGACAATTAGAACTGAGGTTAGCAGGCTGGCTGGGATCACAAGACCATCGCTTGGGGATTTCTGCATTGCCACTCTGTCATTTCGGATCACTGGACATGACCTGAAGAGCTGGCTGTATTTCACTGATATGCGGTGGCAGGGTGTTTCTTCTCACTAGTTTGTGGTGCATCTTTCATTAGTAAAATTTGCAGTGGGGAGAGCATGAAGTACCAGAATTACTCAAGTTCATTACTACAGGAAGATCAACCCAAATCTACGCAGAGACTCAAACAGACCAACTTTTATCCTTACACCGCCTCCAAACTGGACTATTTGCCTTTATTTAACAATGTCTGTTCATGCCATTTAACATGAACACACACTGCATACCACACCCCGAGATATACAGAGGTTATGTATTTAGCAAGAGGAAAACAAACCTAAAAGCCAGGCCCTCTGCCTGGCCATGCAAAAGAGGTGGAAGAAATTAAAAGCTTTCCAAAAAGTGCTTAATTAAATTTGAAAGAAGTTCTGGAATAGCTACATATGAGCAGGAACGCCAGTGAATTTGTCTTAGCAAAATTAATCATAATGGAAGAGAATAAACAACTAGAACTAAGATTGAAGTGATAGCAAGAATTTTATTTTAACTATCACCTGCCTTACTGTAAGATAAGCTCAAGTGCAGTCCCCTGCATCACAGAAATCTGAACAAAACATTATCCATACTATTTACGTAAAACATAACTTGCCTGTTGTGGACAGAGGGGGCTTCTTGGATCATGCACGGTATATTATTCTCAAGGTTGTAGTTTAAACTGTTTGTCAGGCAGACTGGCTGGGCAGGCCACAAATCTCCTGTTGGGTAAAGACCTAAAAAAGGAAAAGGGAATGAAGTGCAGAACACCAGGAAGGAGGCTCCACAAACTCTGAATATCACAATGACACCTTATTCTCAGATCCACAATAAGGACTGTACACTAGATAAAAAGCCCGGAGTTACTAACCTATCTATTTTTTTTTGTGGTGAATGTCCACCTCTAAACAAAACTCAACATTTCTATTTGTTAAAAAACATACATAAAAAGACTTGAAACGAGAAGCTGAAATTCAACAAAATGGCAAGACATTCCTACAGAACGTCCTTCAGTCATCAGCTGCCAGTGCCAAGGCGGCACCCTTCCTCACAGCAGGACGGACGGCAGGGATGCGATCCCCACCAGCCTCCTCCTCGCCCCCACCCATCAGTCAGTAACCACCTCTGAAGTCCAACCGCATGATTGCAGCCGGAACGGGGACGGGTTTTTAATAAACTAGAGCCATCCACAACCAAACAATACATGAACTTGTTACAGCTGTATTTATCCCCTGGGGCAGATGCTCATTGTGCTGCTCTCTATGGACTGAGTGCCCTGACTGCCCACAGATACTTGGTTCCTATCAACTCTAAGAGAACAGGGAGCCGGACAAAGTTAAAAATCCAAATTAGCGGTTGCCGTAAGACAACAGTTGCAAAGTTAGTTCTATTTCGTTATTTCACACAATAGATACTATGAATATTGCTACCGTGGAAAAAATTTAATCAGCATTTGTATCCTCCCAGGCACAGGTTAAACCTACAGCAGAAGGGACGGCCACAAGCAGGCAGTTCTGCTGCCCAAAGAACCATGTGTCTTAACCAGCTTTCAAATTCCGCCTCACCATGGAGCCTGTTGCTTTTATGAATCCCACTCAACAAGTTAATATTGCTTCCCTTTGAGATACAAACAATGAAAACTGAAAAGTTTTAACAGCCCAACCCAACAGCTTTAACAGCCCAACCCAACTTCATTCATTATTGCTTTCAAAGAGAGCAAGTCCCAACTGTGGAAACTTGGAGAGAAAAATGGTCATATTTTATTTGATGTCGAGTGCTCTTGATCTCCCAACTGCACTACTTCTGGACACAAATCTGTGCAAAGCAAGAGAATGAAAAAACATAGAATACCTAAAAAGTGTGGTTTATAAGCTTTCGTCTGCTAACTTTGCTCTTAACTTGTTTAGAAGTAAGTCAAGTTCTAACAACAACTTGTCTATCAAGTTGGTGTATACAAGCATTATTAGCAACATCACTGAAACTGCTTGACAAAGTGTGCAAAAACTAGCTTCAGTTGTTAATGAAGTAACTGACCTTTATTTTTGTCAGGATCTGTAGCTATGTCAGTGAAATTGGGACATAAGGTTTCAGGATACTGAGGAATGCTGTTCATGTCTCTGCTGAATGAAAAGAAAATTTAATTTCTTAAGTCTAGGCACTCTTATGTTTCATAATCCAAAGTATTTCAAAGGAAATATAACAGAGATATAAAAAATATTCTAGCTAACATCATGGTTGCTATTGCTTTCCCCCTTATCTTTCCTGATTTTTCTTATTTTGAATTACTCACGTGGAATTTTTTTAAGAGCTTTTTTCCCCAAAAGCCAGCTATTTATTACACATGCAAAATGAATAAAATTAATACATCTTAATTACCCCACTTTCATTATCCAATTTATCAACCTATAGCAAATTAATTCAACAGCTCTCCTCTAAAATTGGACAAGCTATAGTCCACGAAGATGAGTAGGATCTCTCATAATGTTTTAATGCTCTCAACAACTTTCAGGCAAGTTTACTTTTACGCGCACGAAGACACGTAGGCACACATGAACATCAGTTTCATATTTGTCACATTCCGTCAAAGAAACTAGTCAATATGAGTGGAAAGGGAACATTTTCAAGTACCAGAATCCCAGAGGAAAAGGATTAAATAATTTCTACTAGTGAAAATAAGGTCATGAATGAGAGTACAATGAGGACCCAGAGTAGTAAGAATTGTAGATGCTGTCTCTACTACAGTAAAGAAGAAGAAAGGAGTGTGGGGGAGGGGGGAATCAATTTTCATGCTGTATACCCTAGGAGAACATTATTCCCATTAAAAGAATAACATCAACTTGAAAGTCTCACTCCCACCTTTTTTTTTTTTTTTTTTTTTTTAAATCATTAGTAAGTTGCTAAGATCTGGAAGAAATGTGGGGGGGAGGAAAATTTTCCTTTTTTCCCCAATTTTATTTTACATTTGGATGCATTTATTGTGTTTCCCCAGCATAATCCATTTTGCATATAACTTTTTCACCTACTGAAGCAGATTATTCTTCTTCCAACTACAGAGTACAGTTAGGTGATCACAAAAAATGCCAAGAAAACAGGTAGGTACAAATTACCAAAATGAGACAAGATTTCAAGTTGGTGGTGTTTCTTTAATGTCTTACAGGTGTAGATTCAAACTTTTTACCTGGTATTGCAGATGTTATGAGACAGATTTAAAGTGATAGGAGTTTCAGATGGAAAATCATTTTGTGAAATATTCTCTCCTAAAGAAAAGAATGACTGTGAAAATCAAAGATCCTAAAAAAAGAAGTATGCACAGAATATACATACACACAAATAGACTCATTAATACTGTTAACCAAGCTTTCTCTCAGACTGGAGTATCACTAACTGCATTCATTCCAAAGCATGCTACCTATTTCCACATGGTCTTAAATGTATTTTATGACTTATAAGCAATTAACACACTCTTGATGGAGAGGTTCCTTGTTACTACTGAATTAATTTTGAATTTGAAATTACTTATATTCTTTTTTTTAAGAGGCATTACAATTTGAACAAACAGAAAAGTCATGTGCACACAATCATCTATTAGATCGCAGGTTCAGATACATCTCGTACTGTATCTTTTTGTAATGTGAAACTTTATGCATACACAAACACAGGTAAGTACATGCATATTTTTAAATTATTCTAAACAGCTTTTTCAGATTCTCAAAGCTGGTGTCACTTCAGCACTTCCTTTAAAATTTACTTCTAGCACTACATCAGCCTGGATAGTGACGGCGGTGACAGGGTTTAGGCTTTCCACTATTTTAATGATATTCAGGCATTCAAAAAACTGCAGTAATGAACCACAGTTCCCATTTCTCATACAGCCAAGTGGCTCAGGTCTCCTGGCTACTTATGCCTCGAATACCACCATCCAATCCCAGCATCCTCAGATCTGAACTGCTTTCAAACATTCCTCACTTATACATTTTCTTAAATAATTTTAACAAAAAGATTGTCTTTTTATGAGAATAATGTGATGTAACATAAATTCAAAGGAAGAAATTGCTTTGACTAGTTCTTCCATCTTTCCAGGAAAACTAATTGTGCAGCTTCCTCAGGGCAGAGCAACACCTTCTCTGTAGCCTTACAGCTCATCTTCATCTCCACAAAACTTCTGGTACATTTTTTCAAGTACCAAGTTTTTTAAATCTCTCCTTGTGTTTCTGAGAGGTGCTCTCACCTATAAAAGGCATGCTACATGCCCCATGCCACAGTACCCCTCCCTTTCCATTCAGAAGGAAGGCTGAAACTACCCACTACGGTGAGAGGTGGTATTTGCAGAACTTACTGGATGGAAGAAAATGCCTGGCAGTAATCATGGGCTTTTTATCTCCGTCCGAACTGCTGGTACTGCTCCAGCTACCCCAGCTCCCACGACTGGCACGAACGCTTCCTGATGAACTTCCACAATCTGAGCTTGAATCAGAACAAAACTTCTCCAAACACTTCTTTTTGGACCGTTGATAAAAGCTCTCTAAAGAAGTTGCAGAAACAAAACAACACAATACATTTAAGACAGTCTTTCAGCTGAAGATTCAGTGAAAAGTCACCTGAAACATGAATTTACATGGATTCTCTGAACTTCCTGACAATTGGGATGGAAAATAGTATTTACTGATAGTCTCAAGATAAACGTGCCAGCCCCTACCACAAGTAGCTTATGACCTACACAACATCCCCATGCAATGAATGCAAGTCACAGTGCCATTAGAGGCAACAGTTTGAAATAGCAAGCCCATACTGTTCTCTGAAATATACAGTTAATATTTTAAACAGGAAACATATCCTGCCTGTAGGAACATGCGTACTAAAGGCAATGACAAACGTTGCAAGTAATGAATTCATAAGTGATGGATTCTCCTTTCTTATTACCTCATCAGGGAGGCAAAGGACAACCCCATAAACACTGATACCGTCTTCAACCCTCCTCTTCCCAAAAGCCAGGGAAAACAGCTGATTAAAATCCTGACAAAAAGGCAGGAAGCAGGTACCCAAGCTAGTGGTGGTTTTTAAAAGCGACCTGCCTATCCTGAAGGTGGCCTTCGCAAGACAGCCACTTCAGCTAATGCCGGCTTTAATTT
This sequence comes from Egretta garzetta, assembly GCF_000687185.1. NCBI lineage: Eukaryota > Metazoa > Chordata > Aves > Pelecaniformes > Ardeidae > Egretta > Egretta garzetta. The sequence continues at coordinate 343,801 of NW_009258315.1, forward strand.
GCACATGCAAGCAGACTGCCAGTCCGTCACCCGGGACTGATGGCTTATGGCTTCAGACTGCTTCATCTTCTGCTTTGCACCACCACCCAACCCTGAGGAGGAGGAGGAAGCGTGTGGAGCCCTTCGGAAGTGAGCCAGGTGTTATTCCAGGCACTGCGTCGCACCAGCCCTGCCGTCCTCGCATCGGGGTTCAAAGGGGAGAGAAGCACAAGTCTCTCAAGGAAGGAACACAGCCCTACTGCCACAAAAGCCACATCACATTTCTTCCCCCCCTTTAAGACAATTAAGATTGCATACCTGTTTCTCCCTGTATAGACAAGCTCCCAGCTTTTTGGTCCACTTTGCAATTTTCCCCGTTACTCTGAGGGCACCAGGCTCTTATTCCAATATTCGCTCTCAGATCTGGCCTTTCAAATTCACTGCACATATGCTTCAACTCACTCTGTTCAGGGACCCTAATACAACCACACCCAAAGAAACATGTTTGCATTTTACATTTCAGCTGTATTTTTCCTTTTCAGGCATTAAACACTTCAACTCACACAGCTATCAAGGCAGGGCAAGGAATAGGGTTAGGAGTCTTATTCCCCAACTTTACAGAAGCCTAAAAAACACCTTTCCCAAAATGCAATATCCCACCACACGGACTACTACTTCTCGGGGGGGGAGCAAAACAATGTGTGTATGTTTAACTCCATCCTTTCATGCACTTGCAGAAGGCATTCAGGTGTTATACTGATAAGCACAGTCTAGCACTGTACAAAGATCTAGATACAGAGAAAAATGTGCCCTATGTCTACTTCACTGGCATAATGGTAACTAAGAATAAACCCATCATCTGAAGTAACCTTAAGTTTTTACTAGTAAAACTGAAATATCTGGATCCAATATCATAATCAGAGAGTATTAAGGGAAAATGGGCAAAATGCAGCTGCCAAGTTAGTACAGGAAGAAAATGGTAACATCTTAACTCAGAAAGTAGCAACTGCTCAATCAGTTCAAGTAACAAACCACAAAAATTCAGTATTTCACTTCCATTTTTTTATCCTTCCTACCTACAAAGGTGTGCATCCTACAAAGATTTATACATGCTGACTTCCTACACAGCCAACAGTAATTTGTTTATAATGAGTGATAACAGCCCCTTCAGATTTACAGTCTCCTTATTAAGTCCACTGACCTCAACAGGACCACTTGCAATAAATATTAAGTCTGCGAAGGCTTTGTAGCATCATGACCTTAATTCAAAGGGCTGGGGGACGGGAAGGAGGAGGATTTTCTCCTCACAAGTGTTTCTACTCTAGCAGCAGTTTATAACTGGAGTTTTTTAAGAACAATCCAAATAACTTAAATTTTAAAAATATGAAAAAATAATGAAGAGTAGTTTACAGCTGAATTTAGAAATGCATTCAAACAAACCTCAGGGGGAGAAAAAAGCCCCTAACGTCCCAAGGTGCTCTCGGTATTCTTTTGAGCCTAGCGCCATTCTAATCCTTTTAATCATTACGGAAAGAATGCAACCCGCTGTCTCTTTTCTATGTATTTCTCTTCCCCTTTCAAAACTACTAGAAGACAACGTTCCCTCAGTTACTCAATATAGCAGATGATTCTGCTGAAGGTGGAATCATTTCAACAATTTTGTTTTCCTTCTTTCACTGAAGAGAATACACGGCTGGATTTTATCCGCACAATACACAATGGAAAGGAAGCCACCCATCCAAACTTCAGAGACAGCAAATTCGAGACCATAATGGAGAGCGACCACTGCTATGCGGAATGGGGTGTGTCTATATACATGCAGATTTTGCAAATGGAAAAATATTTCTTTTTTTTTTTTTGCTGGTGATACTTAGTACTGCACATTCTTAAAAATAAAGGCTCAGGCCAGGATTGAAGTGCATTTATTTAACTAGATAAAGCAATCCAGCCTAATATGCTATGCAAAATCTGCGGAAACATTACAGCAACTCTGAATGAATACCTACCTTGTAGATACATTAACATTCTTCTTCTTATTTTTTCTAGATGTTCTATTTCTATTCCAATTCATATTTGGTACATTTCCTTCTTTCTTCTCCTGAGGTTTCTTCTTCCTATAGGCATCTTCTTGCTAAAGGTAAAAATATGAGCTGAGACAATACATACATTATAAAATGAAGTTACCTCAGTAAATGAACTCCATTGGATTTTTCTAGCTAAATTTCTCTGGACAGAACGACCTGACCCAAATGCATAGTTACTTCATGATTTAGTGCCTTTCCATAGCACATTCTCTTTCCAGCACCATCAATTTGACCAGCCTTTCCAAGACTCTGTCCTTCAAGACACCAACAGATGATGAGAGAGAGATTTTTGAATTCCCAGCGTTAGCATTTTCCCCCTCACAGCATCTCGCTCTGACTTCCAGGGAAATAAAAAAAATAGGGGGAGAAAAAGGAAAGCAGTCAATAAAATTCCCAATGTGCTAAACCCAAAAAACATCTGCCAGATTTATGATCAGTTTGTGTGCAAGTTCAGCAGCAATAAATCCGCTCTTTCCTCAGCAGCTGGGGGGGGGGGGGGAAGGGGAAGCATTCATTTGAATTACAACTGAAGAAATTATGGGGTAAGCTAACCAACAAATACTAGTCATTTTAAAAAATGCAAGAAACAAACAGAGCACCAGCCGCCACACATGGAAAAAAGTTTGTAACAACAGTTCTCAAAACAAGACTCGACCCTGTCTTTTCTGATACATAGTCCTCAAGCATGGCAAGCAATTCCTCCTCACACCTTTTTGCCATGGGATTCCTATCCAGTAGACAGAGCACAAACATAATCCAAATTCTTGGGTTTACTAATTACCTGATGAAGTTTAAGTGTTTTACGCTGCCTGCCGACAAAAGTACGGTCTGCTGTGTTTATTGTGCTCAGAAACCAGGGGTGAAGAACAATCCTTCTCAGCAGCTTCACCATCTGTTAAGGGGTTTCTGCCTGCTGTATTCTCAAGTGCAAGTTTCTGATGCAAAGCCCTGCATTTGGAGATGAGGTCTGCAAACGAAGGCTGATATGCCCACCTAGGACACCTCCCCTCCAGAGTATGCTCCCACCTCCTTACTGTGGCTGACAGCTGGCATCGGATTCCAGTATGTTTGTTGCCTGCTCTGACAATAACGAAGAGTATCTCTGGTTGGGATACAGCCAGTATCACAATACAAGGGCTGTTTTAATTTTTACCCAAACTGTTCAGCATTCTACAAAGCAGCATTAATATGCAATGGATGTGGGACAGCACATCTGCATACTTCCTCATTCATCTGATTTACAGATCTGTGACTATATGTAATAGTCCCCACATACGCACCTATATGTATAAGCAAACAACAAAGAGATCATTTTAAATTTGAAAAGCAGAAAGATCACAATACAAACCTCAGAAGAAGTAATCTCCTCTTTTGCACAGCATGGAGTCTCTTCTTTAGGTCCTTTATTAATCTTTTTGTCTGTGGAAGGCTTTAGGTTGATCTGCTTTTTTAAAGTCTCACAGTTTTCTGTTTCATTCCTGAGAGGCACTTGCTGGCTATTCCCTACAATTAAACAGTGACATCAATTTGCTTGGGCTCCCAGTCATAAGCACAGTATCTTCTACATTTCTTTAAAAACAAACTTGTGCTGCTTTCCAAAACATAAGGAGACTAACCTGATGATGCTGAAAATTTCAAAATCAAAACCTAATGCTGTACAAAAATTCTTACAGCAGTTGCAAAAAGTAGCTCTGCACTGATTCATGCTCAAGGACACACCATTCCTAGCACATGCATGAATTACTCAAGTCCTGCTCATCTCATCTGAGTTTGAGCTATCCAGGTCCTAGCCATGAGTCTGTAAGGCAGAATCTGAAGCCAGAGAATACTGGGCTAAAAAACAAACAGAAAAAACCTAGCAAGCTGGGTGGGGAGGAGACTTTTCAAAACCGGGTAGGTCAAAATAAGGACAGCCTTTATTTGGAGCTTTACGTCTCTTGAAGTGCCCTCTGCATTCACTATGAAGACAAAGGGAAGTCAACCTTTCTTTAGGATGGGTTCCGCGTTGAAAGTTCATTTTCTGGAGAGGCTTGTGAGGAAGAAGATTTATTCTTGCATAACAGCAGCCAAGAGATGAAGAAAATGAGAGAAAGCCTGCCTCAACACCTAGCTGAGCTGCCCAGTCCAGTCACTGTCCTCGCCTGGGCCCTGCCAACTCTGGACAGGACAGAATTAACTTCAGCTCTGATCGGTTCCAGGTATTTCAGGTACCTGCAATACATCCACAGTGACCTGCTGCCGAGACTCTCAGCTGCTCTGCATGAGAAATGAATGCCATTGCTTACCACATTCAACTGATTTTCTCAACTGGGAAAGGCACACCCAAATGTTTTTACCATTTCCTACCTACCAACTCACTACAACATCTTAGCTCTTAGTCGGCCACCCTCTCCCCTCTGGAGCAGGCAGTCACGATGACTGCGGAAGCAGCCCACGTGAATGAAACACCAGGGGACACACCAGGCAAGGGAGGCTGACGGAGCTCTAAAAAATGCTCATTTGCTCTCCAGCTGACAAACACGACAGTGCCCGAGGTTTTGAAGGCTCCCTGTTGCACAAAACCAGGTCTGTAAACTATCATCAAGATACAAACACCGCAACATGGTACTTTTCAGACTTTGTTTACCCTACCAAGCTTCTTGAAATGCAGAAATACTCACATCCCCGACAGTGCAGAAAACCACAACTGCTAATAGGCAACGCAGCAGACTACCTGCAGTGCTTTACCACCAAACACAGGGAACTCTCAGTACTCCCGAAACACTCTCTCAAGGTAGAAGTTTTGTCAGTGGAAATAAGTGTAGTATCTCCCAACTGGTTTAGGTATAACCATGACTTCCACAGCCTGTACTCAAAGTTACTTTCCTGTGCACATAAATACAGTTTAGACATAACTACTGATTATTTTTTCCTCCCCCAGCTGATTTCCTAATTGAAAGCAAAGAACAAACAACACTGCAGTTTAGGAGCACATGAAGAATTTCAAAGTACTTCGTAAGTATGAGTGTAATTCTCCTGCCTCAAAATGAGACAGCACACGTGTACCTGCTATATCTCAGAGCTAATGACACAACGGGAAGCGACCGGCCCAGGGTAACAGCTACACGCCACAGCGGGGCCTGAAACCCCTCTGGTGATGTCTCGCTCATTAAATAACCTCTGCCACAGCAAATGCCAGTCTTGAGAATTCCACTGCTTTGCCAAGTGCCTAAGTAAAGCCAAGCTTCCAGAGGACACGTTCTCCTACCCTGCTCTCAATTTCCCCCAGGTGGTCTTGGGCTGCTCATAAAATTTTGAGTTGCGAAGCTAAGAGGTAAGACTTCCCAGGCAGCTTAGTTCCACAAATAATAATAAAAAATGATAAAAAAATATAGTTGTGCAGTTACCAAGAGAAATGCTGATCTACAGATTCCTACAAAATATAATTTCACAACACTCCAATGTCAGCTTTTGTTATTTTAGGTGGTTTTATCACAGGAGTTCTGAACATCCAGCGCTCAACGCACTTGCTCGGTGACTCTAAAAATCAGGCATCGGATTTTCAGTGGACCTGAAAATCATAAACTGGGATGTTTCTGAGTATTTGACAAGGGCAATTTTTTGTGTTTTATCAGCAGATTTATGATATCAATTGTTTTAACCATTAAAATGCTACAGCACAAGCTTGAAATCCTTAAAAAGGGGTAAATCTATGATTTATGAAACAACTTTTAATGCAAGTTATTTCTTTAGGAATGTAAACAGATAAATCAGTGAACACATGGGAAATACCACATCTCCTTGTCCCATGCAAAAGACAAAATCCTGATCACAATGAACTTAACAGAAGAATTTACCCAAGAACTGTGACTGACAGAAATTGAAAAAAGAATTACCGCTGTTTTTCCTAGAAATTTCTTGCAGTTCCGGCTGTTGCTGAGGTGAATTTCTCGACAAGTGACTTTCAGGTAACTTCCTGGACATGTTCACAGGACAGAACTCCTGTTCTTTGAGCTCAACTAGGTTTTCTGAAGTCTTAAGGTTAGTTTCCTTAGGAAACATACATGTTTGAAGATCTTCCTTCAGATCACACTCTGAAGAATTATTTTTTATGAGAACTGTATTTTTCAGTGCACTTTCTTCTTTACCCAGAAAGTTTTCTGGAAGAGTTAAATTCTTGTTAACATTTATTCCATTTGCATATTTTAGAGTTACCCAGTTCTCACTGACAACATCAGTGCAAATGTCCTCTTTTGGTGCTGAGATTTGGTTCTCCGCAATCTGATTTTGTTTCTCTTCAGTAGTTGCAATGGCACTGCCAGCTGCTGTGTTTGGTTTCTGCTTACTGTAGTAAACTGAACATTTGTGTTTCTTCTGAGAGTGGCTGTAGGTCGCAGGACTTCTCTTTGCTGCATTCTGACTTCGGCTGGAAGAAGTGCCTACAGACAGGAAGCCCTTCCCTTTACCTTTATCTGAGGAACTATAAGAATCCATAAATGTCTTGCAGCTTCCCCTGGAGGAAAAATAAATTGTTTGAGATTTGGTTTTATCTGCAAAGCTATCATGAATTGTTTTATAGGATATTTTTGTAAGAAAAGAAAGGAGGGCATATTCACAAGCCATGAAACTGCATTAGGTCTTCAATTTATCATACCAGCTAAGCACATTCTGATTCCAGTGGGAGCTGAGCAAGACTCTAAGAATGTGCTCGGACTTCAATCACACTTACATGCTTCAATGAGTAAGTGCCTAACTGACCACCCAAGAGGGTCAGATTTGAGGCCCATTAATGTATTTTCCCCTCTTTCCATGGCTGCCGCACATGGTGCATCCTTTACTTCCATCACACAATTTTTACCCTATGTACTACTGACAATATACAAGACTAGTAAGTCCTTGAATTCTTCTATTTCTCTTTTGTGGAGATGAACATACACCACAACACTGAAAGCCCTCCGAAAGAGGTTGCCCAGAACACTATCTCCTCTAAACCAGCCCGCAGCAATATCAAAATACAAACAGACAGAGCGCATCACTCCACAGTAAACAGGTACAAAAAAAGGCAATTCAAAAGAAGAAATAAGTATTTTTTACTTGTAGGAATCGGAGCTGATCACGTCAACAGAGTTGCTGTTCTGCTGCGGTGAAGAACTAGGATTTGGCCTCTGTCTTGATTTCATGAACTCTGCTAGAATATACTGGGCTTGCTGGAAGGCTATCAGAATCACTCCGAGCAGGGACAAACTGCCAAAGAAAACAACAGATACAATTGTCTGTCTACAATTTTCAGGAGTACTCAGTGAAGGAGTCAAAAAAGCTTCTACAGAGATGTGCTTTTCAAATATTTTGTCAGTAAGTTCTAACTAAAAAGATAGATGAGAAAACTCAAAATACAGTTTAAAATAAGTAACAGTTGTAACAGTCTTTTCCTTTCTTCCTTGTAGCCCTTGCTAGTTATTCTCTCAATAAAACAACTCAGCCATGAGCTGTACAAAGAAAAAAAAAATCTAACAAAGCAAAAATCTATACTAAAAAAAGCTAATACTTGATTTGAAGATCAGTTAGAAGTCTCACTTACACAGTCTCACCAACACAGTAGCAATATATCATAGTATGATACCTATCAGTCTCCTGAGTACCTTCTACTCATTCATGATAGTTATGTCATTATTTTGATATTTATCTAATACTGTGTCTTTTTTTCCCTAGAGAAAACACTGGCATAAAATGGGCTACAAATGTTCAACTAAAACCGAAGCTGCAAAGCACCATCTCTTTCTCTCTGGTGCATTAGTTGCACCAAAAAGAAATCCATCAGAATAAAAATCTTTGTAATTCATCAAACCACCTTCTCAATCATT
>NW_009258315.1:351716-370040 GCF_000687185.1 Egretta garzetta
ACAGAATGAGACATTCCTGACTTTTCAGATCCCTGTAGTCTCCTTCTGTTGCATCTAGAACCATGTAACCTGGTCATTATTGCTGCTTCATTTGTGTTCTGTTTTCAGTGTTGAAACAACAATGCAAGCAGAACCATGGTGTGCATCAGGATCTCAGTTAGGCATGCACCGCCACATATATATCTATATCTATATATAGATAGATAGATAGATATATCACTATGGCATTCACTGCTTGTTAGCACTGACTGTAGGAATTAAGCATTGGTGGGATGAAAGCACTGGACATTATCTGTGACAAACACAACATTCAGTTCCCACTACACAGTGTGAAAGGTTAGTAAAGGAGCAGAACCCTTAATTGCTGTGCAAAGGTATAGTCCTCTTAGTTAAAATGGTAAGCTGGTTAAAATGAACCAGCTTACAACAGTTTACTTTGCAAGCAGTGCGTCAGCTAACAAAAAATCATCTTTCTGGGGTAGCCTATTTAGCAGTGTGCATAGCAAAAGCTAACAATAAACACAACTATTTTTTAACAAGTGAAAGGGGGAAAGAAGCAGAAGGAAAAGGAGGTCCTCACTTGGTTATCTGAAACTCTATAAATAAAATTCATGTCAATTTTCCAGAAATACTTAATCTACCAGTCTGCTCGAGTCTATTTATGACATTCAGATACTAATATGTTGCATGCGCATCTCTGCTGCGGGGGGACTAAGTCTTCTAAGCAAGGGGAGTATCCACTGGGTATTCCTGCGGGGGTATCCTAGACTTTCTCTTTGCAGCTTGAACATGGAAGTTTATCAGGAGCAGCAGCAAGAAATGCTTGACAGCTCCATCGCCAGCTACTGCAACACACTTCTGCTGTCACAGCCAGCTGGCAGGACTCTGGGAGACAGATGCAGTAGAGATTCAGGCCCTACCACCACTAAAAATCTAACACAAGCCGAAAGTGCTTGCTGATCTTTCACTGGCAGGTCCCTTTCAAACTGGTGCAGGGGCCCTGAAAGCATTACCTTACGAAGAGGACAGTGAGCCTCCAGAAAGACTCTTCCCAGCTGGGTCCTGGCACCACATCTGCACACAGCGGTAACAGATGGTGAGGAAGAGTCACGTTGAGCGTGAAGTGAAACTCCACATCAGCAGCAGTCACCAGCGTAAGCTCCCGGATTACCCATGAAGATGTAAAGTCAGGAGTGAATCTGTTGGGAAAGTAAGTGGAACTGGTGTTATCTTTCCATTGTATGGCCCAATTTCATTTTCTGAAGTCACAGTGATACCAAAAAATACAAAATAACTTCTGATTTAGTAATATGAAAAAAAGGACAATGAAATAAGTGACCGCTGTCTGCTTATACTACGCAGATGGCATCAGAGCCTAACAAAGGTAGACTGTGAGGTCATCTTCAAGCAGTAAAATATGTGGTTTTATTGTGACTCTTCACAATACTGTCACTACCGTGGCTCGTTTTCCTTTCTCAAGGAGGTGCACACGATCAACTCATGTTAACCAAAACACTCTTTACCAAACGCACAGTTGTCAAGCGTACAGGCAGCATTACGTCGGAAAGGGCCAGGTATTAGGGTAAGTCTAGAACAAGGCTGGAAAGATAGGGAAAGCAGAAGAAAACATCGGATTAGTCTCTTCTTCCACTTATTTCCCTGACCCATACCATTATTCTATTTGACTGCCATGGGTACTGCTAGGAGGTATGATTTGCCTTTCCAAACAGTGGAGGCGATATTTGCTGTATATGAAAACCACAGTTACTGTGTAATTCAGTAATATTAAACTCTTCTTATTTCAACTCATGACTTGCACTCAACGGGATTTTAAAAAGGGGAAATGCTTATGAAATTTATATTCAAAGCTCACCAAATTTTGTGTGCAGGTGTGCTATTGGAGTGCCTGTTACCGAAATTAATTATTTCAAATTTCCACTTAAGTTAATTTGTCAGCAAATTTGTCAGTGCTTACACAATGCTGATCTCTCGTGATGAGTTCTGAGCCAGGAAAAATTCCTGACAGTCTAACACTTCAAATCCATATCCTTGGCAACTGTAACCATTGATTTTCATTGATGAAATTGTTATAGGAAGAGGCCCGATATTCTCTACTTTGAAGTTCTTCGTAATGGATAGAAGTTGCTTGCTGTCTTTCAGTTCTTAAAGGAGAAAAAAAAGAATTATTATTTTACAGTGCTTAAAAATTACTTTGTTTATAAATAAATTGCTATTTTTACTTTCAATCCAATTAAAAATTTAGAAGTGACCAACATTTTAATACAGACTGTTTTGCAGTAGTGTATTTCCAGAATTAGTAACTATCCTCAGCCAGTGTTTTGAGAAAACAGAATCTACACCTCCCATGAGCAAGCTCTTCAACTTTTTCTATTTCAATATTCTGTTTACTTAACCCGACTGTTCTGTATCAGTACCGCTATGGAATAACGCAGGCAGCTGCAAAATCAGAGACCCGTTTCTTTCTACTCACGTCGTCTGCAGTCCATTAGTGTAGCTTCTGGCACCTTGAATCGAAGAGATCCTCCTGCACCAGGTAGTCTTCCCCCTACTTTAAGCAACTCTTTGGCTCCAAAGCCTTCTACACTGACCACATCCAGAACAGTCAAGTTGTTTCTGCCGTAATATAAAAATCAAGCAATCAGCCACTAAAACACTAATGAAGTTTGCAAAATTATGGTTTTGCTATCTAGGTGCCAATCCAAGATAACAGTATTTCAGTAACAGAATCACTGGCCACACCTCGATAGGTTTCTCTTAAATACAGAGAGGATGGCTCTAGAACCAGTCACCAGTGAACTTCACACAGTATCACTGCCACCGGATAACAACAGTGCCACCTGGTAAAAATAGTTGCTTCTTCCATAAACTCTCTTTTCTTCCAGAGATAACCAACGTGTGGCTGCAAATTAGACTCACTGTATACTTAAATCCTATCATTACAGAATTAAGTTGAAAATAGCGAAGCCACCCAATGTGTTGCTCTGCTAATTCGAAATTGCCCTGATACATCCATATCCATTTATAAAATGACCCACTGATCACATATCAAGAAAAAAAAAAGATAGGATCAAGTTAAAGTTCTACTTTTTAATGACCTAGACATAAGGCAGAAAGACCCCTTAAGCAATTTTTGTTAAACTGGAGGTATTCTGACTTTCAAATTTTGATCATTTGTCTTTGTTCCACAATTTGGCAAATTAATTTTTACATGATTTGTTTGATTCCCACTTAGGACTGCACCAGGCTTACCTGATTAAAATAAGGGAAGCTACTCTTTTGTAGTCAACTGGTGTAAAAATTACACCAACTTTTCTGGTTTCCAGTGGTTGTAAACTTAACTGAAGCAGCTCAGAACTGCATTTCTTGTTGATGAGATCCTCCTGATGTGCATTCTGTTAAAAAAAAAAAAAAAAAAGCACTTATTCACAGAAAACACATGTGTTTAAAGATCTCAGTAAAGAAAGCCCTACATCTTTACTTAGCACATAGGATATTTTTGGCAAGGTGCAGTAACTGCTAACTAACTTGTTATACAAAAGTCTTTCAATTTGACAACATCAAACATCAGATAAGGTTGTTTATTTGAGCAAAAGTTCATATTACTGCCCTTATTATTATGAGGAATGTATTACTTCATTTTTTTAAAACAGCTTTTATTTGCTCAGATGGAAAAGAAATTATATAGTGTCTTTCATATTCAAGGAATCCTGAAATGCTTCAGAACACAACGAGAACTGACAGTATACTGATTGCACAGGGAAATGTGGCAACCATTATACCCTCACTGTAAGACTTGCAACTTGATTTAAGTGAGAAAGGGACTGTTGGCAAATATGTTGATCATTTGAGTCACTGGAAACAAGCCAAAGTGAACTCCCTACTATATTAATCGAAGACCAGAACTACAAGAAGTTCACTGAGTGTAGAAATAATGTAAAAAAAAAAAAAAAAAAAAAAAAAAGAAATTTTTTTTTGGGGGCGAGAGAGGGGAATGGATGGATACTGCTGTTTTGGGGTTTTTTTCCCTATTAAAAAAAAATAGTGCTAAAACTTTCTATTCCAGAACTGGGGGGTCTTGCCTTAGGGAAGGGTGATCAGACACCTATAGCAGTCAAAACAACCATCAACATTACAAAATGAGTTCTTGCTTGGATGTTTTTCAATTAATGTCTGTTGTACTAATGGCTTTTCTCATCTTTTCCAGTCCAAAATGTTTTTACTCTTAGTCTATTTTATGAAAAAGGAACATATAAAAAAGTTTCAGAACCTGTATTCAACAGTCAATATTTATTAAAGGCAAACCATGTATGGTATTTGCAAACTTCACCCTGTCACTCCATACAAAGATATGCATGCACTCAAATGTGAGCCTAACAATTCATTACACATGTATATATAAAGTGACTAGGGAAACGATGATAAATTTAAAAACGTAAATATTAACAACTAGTCATTTGGCTAACAAGCCAAGATCCGTCTCAGACCTGCTGAATACCCATCTAACCATATATGTTCCTCCCAGCTCTTCAAGTCTCTAATGAAAACCAGATATTATGCACGCTGGTGTAAAGATCTGTTATTTTTCCATTTGGTCAAGCGTATGGAGTACAGGACTCTGAGGAAACTCAGACCTATCCCCGCACTGGTGGAACGACCTCTTCTTTTTCAGTGTGTGCCTACACGCTAGGATTTATGAACTGCTGTCTCCTTTCTTTTACAACAACTCTTACAACTGTTGCCAGAAAGGAAAGGTCAGCTTTGATTAGCGTAGCAAACACAGTCTTTTCTTTTTATAAGGTACCAATCTTTCTTTAAAGTCTTAAAGCATGTCTGCAGAAATGCATAGCTACATAGGACACTAAAGATGGGGCTGTAGCATGCCCGAAGAGCAAGGAAAATACATCAATTCCAGGCTTTTGCGCAAACCAGAAGTCTATGAAGAACTTTTCCAGGTACCCTGGACAGTACTCCAGTCGTCAGAATATGCCAGCTTCCCTGATACGGCATCTTCTCTGGTTCTGTCATCCATGACACAACCTCAGCATGTAACCACAGCTCAGCACTGGTGTGACACAGTCAAGTGTTGCCACACTTGTGTTAAAAATGAGGCAATGGGAATGAGAGAGCGCCATGACATTTCCAACCTGAATGCAGGAGCTGCAGTGAGACTGAGGTGAAGTGTAGAAATCCAGCCTTCTACTCCCTTGAACTATTGGACAATATTTCCCTCTACTGAAAAGATTATCAGCTAGCTTCTGACATCACCGACTCAAAAGCCTGACACTTCATGGCCAACCTGGGGCTAAATGCGAGCCCCAACGGTAACAGTGGCCTCTTCAACATGTACATACACGCATGCAGGCATGCTCACACTCCCTCCCTATAGCTGTTCTTTTGAAAACAGACTCAATCTCTGAAAAAAAAATTAACTGCAAAGATACAAGCCTGACAGAGAATCAAGAAAACACCATTAAACTGCTTTAAATAGCACTTGGTAAAAATTTAGATATAGCGTAGCTAGAAGAAGCTTTCTCTAGTGTGTCAGACCACTTCTATCAAAATTAGCCATCTTACCCTGTAAGCGCATTCATCCACAAGCCTGAATTCAGTGGTGGTGAAATTAATAGGTTGCACATTTATGCCGAACCTAAATAAACCAAAACAAAAAATTATGCACTTCAAACCTAGTCTGACAGAACTACATTGACTTATTTTTACATGCTGGCATCTATTCTTAAATAAAGGATAATTACAATTGCATTTTGGCAGATGTGAAGTACAGTGGAAATGTGGGTCTGCATTTCAACAGAATACACTACAAATCAGTTTTATGCGGATTCCTCACATTTGGAAACCAGACAAATGGCTGGGCATTTTAGATGTCTCAGCATACAATATTGCAAAAGAACACAATCAAGAAATATAATTTGTAACCCACACAAACATGAATGCCCCAAAGCTTTTTCTACCCACATAACTGTTAAGAAATAATCATCACAAAATATCAGTAATTCACTCAAATATCCCTCTTTCTGCTCATGATTTGTTTGGGACAAGTTCCTATTTTCTTTCATATACTCTGCAAATCAAATTCACTTACAGCAGATGATTATTTGCCTGAGAACAAATAATAAGCATTTGACATTAAGGTATTAAAAACAGACGTAAGAAAACCAATAGGTAAAATTTAGATTATAGAGGACTAATGGACCTCCAGCCACTGAATTGGAAATTCACCTGTCACAACTTTCTATGACACTAGCTTAAAATGAACCAGTTAGTGGACATGATTGCTGGAAAACCTAGAAGCTCTGCAGAAACAAAGTGTGCAAATACAGAGAAAATGTAATTTCAAACCACTAGAAAGAGTCTACGAGAAAATTATATTTAGTATGCAAACAGATATAATTATTAATGTGCATATATACACACACACATATATATGCACATACACATACATATGTAATGAAATGAGGTTAAGGAAGCAATTACTCAGGGTTTTGGACCCCAAATAAGCAAGTTACACCTAAGCACGTAAGTAGTCCCACTGGCTCCAACCAAGCAAACCATCCTACCAACTACACAGTTTTTTGAAGTTAAGTGTGACAGCCATGGCTTATTTTGGTGAACTTCAGCCCACCTCGCCATGCCCCTTTATACTGGTCATCCAAGTCTTATCTAGATTTCTCATTAGACCTTCTCAGTTCTAAATCAGAAAGTTCAAAACCATGTAGAAACATTTACTTAGCTGGCCCTAAACATTTATGGTGGGGTTCCTGGCTCTGGACCTGAACTTTTCTTCCTGGCTCCTGCTTCCTTGTCTTCAACCAGGATTTTTACCTAAGACAAAGCTAACCAAGAAGAAAACTTGTTTCTGGTAGGAAGGTTCAGTTACCTTCCTCCTTACTGATCAGTCTACAGACTCTGTATACTTCCCAAGAAGCCTTGCAGGGAGATGCACGTCCCCAGTTCTGCACGTTGCTCCCCTCACCTGGACAGCTTGCACGAGCTTGCACTAAGCCTCAGATCTTAAAAGATAACCAATTACAGTTTATGGCTGTCAGACATAAACTTGCTGAAAACATGCTCGATTTGGTTTTATCAACGATCAGGTACATTACAAAGTCATGTGTCATACAGGGAGCTGCTCTGAACATGAACATATCTTCCAACGTGGGTCAGAACATTGTCCCCACCTACGTTATACTTTGAAAAATTAAAACAAACGTAAGCACCAATCATAAGGCACAGCAAATAGATCTTTTAAAAGGGAAAACAGTATCCTAAGACAGTTACACTCATTACCATTTGTTGAGCAGACTCAGTGAAGCTTGGGGATCAGGGTAGTAAGAAAGAGGCAGAAGTTGCAACGTAACTGGGAAGGATGAAGGGTTTCTTAATACGAAATATTTTACCTAAAGAGTTTGGAGGGGAAAAGAAAAAGTTAAGAACTACATACTTGAGAACTGAAAGGTAAAATAATTCAGCATTGGTAATATGATTCTGTGATTTTCAAGGGACTTCAACCTGGCTTCTGTCTTAATGCAATATAATCATATGTGCACAAAACTGCATGGAGCAGCAGGACATGCCATCACAATGTCATCATTTACAAAAAAAATTAAGAGTGCATGAAGAACTACACGTGCAAAAATACAGACCTCCCCCACTCCCCAAACAACCCTTTCATTTGGATTTTGATTTACGCAGGCAGATATGAACAAAGCTCTTCTACAGAAGAAGGTGAAGTTAGCGAGGTGCCAGCCTTTCTCACAGAAGTCTGAGAGCAAGCAGGTTATACACATTGCCATAATGACTGACAATTAAACGGCACAAATGGAATATTAAGGTAATTCACAGTATGTGCATATGAAAACTATCTCCACATGACTGGTTCTGGCCCAGGCTAGGTGAGTAGTGACCTAAATCTGACAAACGAGAAAGAAACAACTACCAGCGTGGCTGCAAGACACATAGCTCTGCTGATCTCTCAAGTGTTCTCTCTCATACAAATGTATTACACACTTCTGTTATGTAAGGCTGTGGCATGAGGAAGGCCATCCCATAACCACATGCATCATTAATGACAGTACATCCTAGTCCCTAGTCCCTTGTTCAATCATTTTACCACAAGCCTGTAACTTATATAATGACGCAAGGAAAGCTTTAACAACCACAAACAACTGTTAGTTAAGACCTACACTGCTTTACTCCTATCCTTCTATTAAAATACTACAACTAGGCAGCTAGAGAACTTATCAAAGAGCCAAAGGGATACAAATCTGGTGTCTCAAAACACTGATCTACAAGCAGTACAAAAATGCTAAGCATCACCAAATATTAACCACAGACTTTGTTATTTAAAGCTAAACATACATCAACACAGAAAAAAAGCATAACAACAACCATCCTCACCATACTACTTTTAACTGCTGTGGCACTGAAGTTGAGTGTAAGGCCAGGCTCTGTGGTCAACCGTGGCAAGAAAAAGGCAAAGGATCCCTCTTCAGGCTTCTTCTGGTGAATAAAGTGAGCTGATTCTAAAATACTTCTCCTGCTTATTGGCAAAAACAGAAAACTTTGTTAATTTAGTTTCTTTTTTCTTTCAAACAAAGAACAAAGAATTGATGATTTGCCAGGACCTGTAATTAATGTCAACTAATCTTTCCTTGAAAACATTCTTCACAAAATAAAGCCCATAAGCTGTAACCTAGTAGCAGAGAGTCAGTGAAACTTAGGTGCATCCCTTCAGTCTCCACTTTTCCACCTGCAACAACACAACTGCAGTTTTCACAGCTCTACCTCCTTATTCTGGAAAGGGGCTGATGTCACCGATGCCCCATCTCTACAGTAATTGTTCAGTCACTGTGACCACTTCCTTCCCAACGTCCCCAGTATGCCGTATCCATTAGGCCAGGGACTAAAAGCCTTAAAAGCTATTCAGAGACCCTGATCCTGAAAAGACTGCTATGCAACCCGTTGATGAAGGACTTGTGCAACTCCATACATGATCTGGTAAAACATGCTTTGACTGCTTTCACAGTCAGAACTTCATTTACACTCTGAAGTTCGGGCATCTAAAATGTTCACTTATGGCTGGCAGTGCCTTGAAATGGAAGCTGGGGGTGTCAGGGGTGCTCTGAAACTCCAGGTGCTTCAAGATAACTAACTTAAGTGCAGGAAGGTCAAAAATGTTTGTTCTAATTAAGAATACTTCAGAACAGAAATACTCTTTCTTACAACACTGTACTGGCTTGAATTAAGAACCTCAACAGATTCTGTACAGACCTGCAGGCTTCCCCACGTCTTATTTTTTGCCATCTTTCATAAAGTTCATTTGCAAGGTCAGAATCCACATCCCAGGCAGTATGGTCCAGAGAGAGACTCTTCTGCCAAAGCAGATTTGCTAGAACGACAACAGATTTTTCCTATTTCACAGCGATAACATTTATTCCTTCCATCAATCTACTTCTGAACATGAGTAATCAGTATCTGCAAAAGGGTCCTGACACAAAAATAAAAAAAGCAACCCACTTTTTCCCTTCAAAGCAAGAATATGTGAGGGTATATATTGTTGTCCATATCTGATTTTCTTAAAGAAATAAATTTGCAAAGCCACAGTAATTCTACATGCAAACAAAAGCAGGGCTATTGCCACAGGCTTTATATGCTCTAGTAAACCCTTTTTACTGTTGATATTTCTAATGGATGCCATTGAAAAGTCATTATGTTATCAGTAGTCTTCCACAGAACTCTCCACTGATGCCAATGAAGTATCAAGATCATATACTATTCTCTACATAGTGCTACAAAATTGTAATATCACAGCACAGCAGGGAGCAAAGCAAATACCAGAGTTTGGCAGAAATGATGGTTTCATTTTAGCTTCTTTTTTAAGGTGCTGATAATTTCCTCAAACTATTCTTAAGATAAAATTGCAAGGCTTTACATCAGTCTAGAGATTAATGCCTTCCAGAAAGTTAGATTCATACTGGTTCAAGCATTTTCACACAGCAGAAAGTAGTGATAAAAGCAAACTTATTTTGAAAGAAAACAAAAATGGCTTATTTTGAAAGTGCATGTATTTTATTTTACAATCCTTGGTGTTTAAAGTAACCAACTGAGATTGATGATGACTGGAATAATCCAACTACAAGTTCTTTACTGAGGTATTTTGATGTTTGTGCATTAGACTTTTCTATTTAACAAGTACTAGTATCCTAAATTAGAACACAGAATACCTATATGCAAAGATCTGACTACGTGTATTATTAGAATGGAAAGAAAGTAAGCGGTGAGGACTTGCTTATATCAGCAATATTCCCTTACATGGCTTTAAAAAAAATACAACCAAAAAAACCCCTGAACACTTGCTTCTAAGGTATGTACCTAAGTGTGCATATGTATCAGTAATTCTTCAAGCCATGTGCTTCTGTACGTCACCTCAATTATCCTTTTTACATTTGCCTCACTACTATTGCCTTCTTCATATCCCCATAGGAAAACACATTTTAGGAAAGCATCATCTTGAAAACACATTCAGGAGAGCACTCAAACATTTAAAGCCTATGGCACCCAGCTGCCTACTGAAATTCCTTACTGAGCAGAGATTAAGAAAACCACTACTCTGAATCAGCTTCCATCAGACTCAACATTCTTCAAGCAGGATCATGGCCATGTAATACCTAACACTGTAATTCGGTGAATGCCAGCCAGGTACTTGAAACAGCTCCCAGCATTACAGCATGGGGAGTTAGATTCCTCAGTTCCAGAAAGAATGAAACCCCTTCTTTCTGTTTCACATGATACGGGGCTAAGGAGGCTGTTTTATAAGCCAAATAAATCGTCTTTTGCAGAAATCCATGAAATTATTGCTGTGAGAAACAGCTAAAGAGAAGGCCTTCAAATTTAACTCTGGCTAAAGGCAGGATATTGGTCAACATTTGTTTTTTACCAAAGACTTCCCAGGATCTGGATCCAGATGATGCACATTTTCTAATCACTCTGACCTAGCTGACAGCTTTACCATTCTACCTCAGCATCTCAGAAGAACGTGCATGTGAAGAAAGCAAGGAGCAGTACACTACCAATGAGAACTTATAGGTGAGTCTTAATTATTAAGTTCACAAAAAATATTGCAAGACAGAACAATAGCTTAGCACGTGCTATGGTGTTAAGAGGTGTGAAACACTGCACAGCGTACTCAGTACAAGCCATTGATGTACTCCCAGAAAAGTGGATGTTTTTGAAAGACAAAAAACTACCATCAGATGCCTAAAAATAAAAACCAAGACGAGCCTACCTGAATCAGACTTTCCCAAGTAACACTGAATATCACAGTGGGCGATAGCTTCAAAATGAAGATCTCCCTGCTGGAAAACCAAAACAAAAACTACAACTGATCATATGACAAAACAACAGGACAAATTCCAGTTTCTCAGTGCACAATTTGGACGCATCAAAGAACAGAATTAAGGTTGCCCAGAGAAGTGTAGTTCCATCGCTGTTTAACTCTGGGGGCTTAACTTCTCAAGCTACAGAATGGTTTCACAGAGTGGTCTGGTACTGAGTTTGTCTTTCAGGACTAAGGGACAGATTTCTGGCCTAAGAAAGAAGCTGCTGCAATTTGGTTTGCAGTGCATAAGAACCATTCAATACAACTGAATACGGTACCTTGGACACAGTTGAATATATCTGCAGGGGTATCTCAAACATTACTCCCACATTTGTGGCCAAACAAATACTAGAAAGCACATTTGTTACAGTGTCTTTCACACTGAGCTTCAAAGAAAATACATTCCAGCAGCCTGGAGGTAGAGTCAAAGGTTCGGCAAAGTTCAGAATCTAGAAAGAATCAAATGACAACTGAGTTAAAATTGGTACAGTATTTTTGGTGCAAGCGGTACCTTGAGGAATGTAAACTTTCTCTTCCTTCACGTTTTTGCTGTTACTACACACACATATGTGCCCATAACTGATCCATACAGTGCACATGTGTAAATCTCCTATCTAAATATACGAAGAGCCAATTAGATGCCTACATCATGTGCGTATTCATAAACCAGATTTGCCTGGTTTGAATCAAGCAATTGCACGAGTAAATTATTGGCTTCGCCTTCTAAACTTCAAAGCTCATCTATGTACTAAAGCCTTCCATTACAGCCTATGAAGAAATGCTGAATCCTATAGAGCACAAACAACACATGCAACAGTTCTGAGAACAGAGCAATGGCCTATAATTTGATGCATCTGTAGCTGCAACTCAAATGAAAGAACAGTTGCTAATAAAACAATACAAAAACAAGCTGGAGAGTAAATAATGGCTATTGAGAGAGTAACCTCTTCGGGACCTAACAGTTACAGACATATATACACCTTTATTTTTAACTGATTTCAGCCAGCTCTGAGAACACCAAATTCTTCAAAGAATCTATCGGGTATGTCAAAGGACCACATCCTTAAATCAATGACAAAATATTGTATGAAGCAGAAATAAAGCTTACCTTTAAAACGTTCTTCGTTTCTCTGGCTACGAAGACTTCATTCAGTTCAATGCTGAAGTCAAAATTGTTTGTAAACCATATGGACCAAAATCCTGAATTATTATGATGTGGTTCTATATGAAACAATGCTGCAGAAGGATCTACATCAAAATACCTGTAATTAAATACAGAAGAAAAATAAATACATCTGCAATTGTCCTTCAGCACACATAAGCGGTCCACACAGGATAAGACAACTGTAGTATTCTGGCATAATGAGGCTCTTTTAAGGTTTTAAGGAGAAAGGACAAAACTCTTTCCTTTGGAATATTGACATATAATATCAGAGGAAAAACTGACAAGAACAATGTAAAAGAGGTAGGCAGGTAATCACTCTACTCTCTTGCTATGCTACAGCACAGCATTGCCTACCGCTTTGTGATACGGTAGTTTGGATGAAATTGGCTAAAGAAGACTGAAGAAAAGACTTCACTCCACATTTGTTCTATAACTATACTGCTTCTGCATTGGATTAACAAGGATGGTGGAAATTTTACCACAGACTCCAAGCAATGCTTATATGATATGAGGCTGCTAAGGTGTATCTTTTTACTGGCTCCTGAAACTCTTCCTGGATAAAATACAGAACTACTGCTTGAAACCTCACAGGTCTTTTTTGGCAAATGACACAGCAACAATAGGAAGAAGCCTCTCCACTGTCCTTGGAATCGTTCAGTGACAAAGCAAGCTAACCTCACCTCTTAAAGTAGGGTACAGTATTCTTACAGTATCAGTGAACGTTAATCCACTGTCAACCTACCCTTCCATCACAGGACAGGAAAGACAGGCTTTTAGTGTTGTAGTGCCTTCCAGTAGATTCTTCTTCATGTTGTCAGCATAAGGACTTTCACTGTCACAGGACACAGCTGGGCAAAGAACGGACATACAGGAAAATGCAACATCAGCCAGAACGAAAGCACATCCGCAATGATTTTCATGTGAGGACTTGGAAGAACACGACGAAGGGGAACATTTGCTGGTCCAATTCTTACACAGGTGAGCAAAGCATCTGATTGTTTATGTCCTAATTTTCAGCAGTTCCAATCCTTGCTTTAAGAAGAATTTATGAATCCTACACGCTTTCAAAAAAACACATGCACAGCAAGGCCGCAAAGAGCAACCTGACCAATGCTACATGTCACTGGCACATAATTCCTAATTCTCAGTGCACACTGCCTTCTTTTAATAAATGAAAACTGTTCTGAAAAAAAAAGAATCACTTAACATATAGTCCCTTCTTTCTTCTTATTTGCCCTTTTTTCCTGGAAAAAACTAGTCCCAATGTCATTATGAAAACAGCCTGTTTCATAAATGTTTAAAGTCTATGCACTGCAGTCTAGTGGTCAGAATAGGAAACAGGCTGGAGTCAGGAACACTTAAATGTTAATCTTTTCTCTTCCACAAACACGCCTGGTCTCAGGCAAGCCTCTTCAATGATCCTGCCAGGAAATGTCATAGAAAATGACCACCCAAGCACAATAGACTTTTAGAAAATGTATTGGAAACAGAAAAAAATGACCACAAATTATAAAAGGATGTTGAAAAAATATATTCAATAATTATGCTTACTGTAAGATCAGCTAACATTTTAGCAAATGTTTTCTTCCCCTTTTTGAAATATGTATAGCTTAGAGCCTTCAATCAGCATAAGAGGAAGCATATATACACAAAAATGGAGGACACAATTAGCAGAAAGAATTCATTCTCCTTCTCAAAGTCCAGACAAGCTGATTTTGAGATCTTTCAGAGTCTCTCTCTACCTGCTGGAAAAAGCTATCCTTTTATAATCAAATCTGATTTAATCATATTATCTGTAAGTATACGTATCCTGTACCTTTACAAGAAATAGAAGCAACTTTTGTAAAGTTAGTAGATGACGAAGATAGCGGTACTGGCTCAAACTCCACAGGTGATGTGCCTTTTCGTGACAACTGCCGTATTTCCTGCATGAAGACAAGACACAATGATCCTTGTAGCAGTACTACTATTATTATTGTGGCTCCTGTATTAGTGTATCTTCTTGTCAAATTTCCAAGCCAGTATCTGCCATTTTCTCACATCCTCTAAATCAACCCATGGACTTTTATTCAAATAAACTGCTCTTATGTCTTAAAAAAAAATAAAAAAAAAAATTCCATCACTGAACTACAACTCATCATCTAAAAGACATTTGGGCACATTTTAAAATTTGCTACCAGCACAATCAATCTGCTATTAGAGAGAAAGCCAGGGAACTAATTAATTCCCCAATCAAATTCAACAACCCTAAAATATGACTTCCGGAAGCCCACAATTACCTGTATATGCACAAGGCTGTTCCCAGAATGCATGATGTACACATCTACTGAGGAATCACCTGTCCGAAAGAATGAACACTGAGGTAAGTTCACCGTGGAAGGAAGCACTCTTGCTTTGTCAGATACTCATATGAGAAGCAATCGTGATTTAAGTTTAAAAATCTTTGTGTGACAGGTACCCTTGAGAAAAGGAGGAACTATTCACCTCTTGAGCTGGCAATTTTTTTATAAAGGAGTAAAAGTCCACTCAACAAGATTTTTGGCCACAAGCATGAAGGCAAGCATCAACAGGGAATCTTCCTTCATTATCTCCTAAATCCAAGATGGAGCACAACTCCCTCCTTTCCTACAGGCAGGGAGATGGGAGGCACAGCTGAAGGAAAGAAGGATGGCCAATGCTGCCATAACTTTCTAAGTCTAAGGGCCAACCTATCAATAGCATGAGAGAGTACAGTAAGAACTGTTCTGCATACACACACAGCTATGCAAGATGCTAGTTCGCCTGCATCGAACAGCAAGCATTCTCAGGGACGATGCAAAGCTGGATTCGGTACTTTTGGGCTTAAAACAGGAATGGTCCTATCACCTGGTAGGGTAGTAACCTGTTGACTAGAGCAACAGGAGACGGGTATGATTCAGCTTTCAGCTGCCAGTAAGGTAGTACAGCTATATAAGGTGACCACCCTTTGTCACTGGTGAAGCTACGTTCTGTCCACAGGACACTACGAAGATGTAAAAGACCAAAAGAAGAGCAGCAGGACAGAACAAGAGATGACTATTATACCAGGGTGGTAATCACACTTCCACAAAGGAAGATGACCTGAGTTCTTGCCCTTGCTTGTACTTGAACTACATCAGTAGATGCAGGCTGACATAAGCGGACATTCTCCCAACTCACCAGGCACAATTTCTAATAATGACTGCGCTTTGCTCAGCTGCTTCAAAGCAAGAATACGCGTGCCAGCTTCCAAAAGAGGGTTCAAGATGTTGATTCTGAGTGAGCAGATGCTCCACGTACCCACGGCTGTTCAAAGCACATACTCCTCTTCAACTTTTCCAGCTGGGTCGTTCCCTGGTGCAGACCTTGCCTACCTGCTGTCCTGCTCCAGGTGCTAACATGTGTGCGGTACACTGAGACTAACGCAGCACCGTATTCCCTTTTGTTAGATCTTTCCCTCAAGACCACGTGTCTCAATTATACAAATGGAAGGCGAGCAAGCATTGCCGTTCAATATGGTAAAGCCACCACCAGTACTGATGGGGCAGGACACAGGACTTCCCATCAACAGCAAGTCCAAAGGACTTCTATAACCAGCCTCTAACACAGTGAGGACTTCTAATTGCATTATATTTAACAGCAAAAAGCCTTAAAAGCATACCTCTAGTACTTAAACCATTGAAAGTGTTAACAGTGAGCACCCTTGACATGACAGATGTTAACAATTCTCTACCAGCATCAGAATAAACGTACGTCCACAACTCAACATAACAAAGCGCTGGCATCTCACCAGCAGTGAAGGTTTACAGTGCGTATTTCAGTTTCAGCTCTGTGTAAATATCACATCATAGGGGGGGGGGGGCGAGTGGCGGGGATGACAGCATATATTGTTTTGTGGCTAGATCTTGAACAGGACTTCTCGAAAGACAAAAAGATCACTTTTTTTTAATAGTGTGTTAAGAAATATTATTTTAATCTGGATTCTTAAGCAGTTTTCTTCTTCGATCAGAAAGTAAAACAGGCAGAAATGTCTAAAAAAAAAGCTACTCAAGCAAACTGTGAAGCTCTACAAATAACTTTAAATCCCCTGGATTTAGAGGATTTGTTCACCTAATAAATGTAGAATAAAGAAACTGCAAGGAATTTATTGTTTTGCCAGTGGAATTCTAGCTTACAAGAACAAATGATGCGCACATCTGCATTACCTTGTCACCCTACTTTCCACAAGGGCCACTATCCCCAGAACTGTACAAACCATTCTGCCTTCATAGTATTATTATGGTTAATTTAATTAACGGGAAACCAGAAATGCAGTTGTAGAAATCGAAGGATGATGACATCTTTCCATACTATTTTAAGCAGATGCATAAGCAGGGGGCACTAAAGAACGAAACAGATGTAGTTTACAACTTTACAACCATTACCTTTATAAAGAGGACTGTGCTTACAGTAACTCCACCCTAAACAAAGTGGCTGACAAGCTGTGTTTAACTAAACTGATTTGTTTTCCCTTACTCACAAAAATTAGCTGTCACTGAATTTAATTCAATTGAGCACATCAAATTACAATTTATGTATAAAACCAAGTTTTATTACAATTAACAGTCAGATTTAGGACTTACCAGAGGTCTTCGTTTTTTCCATTGCTACATAAACTACAAAAAGATTCTCCAGTAAGTATTGTCTGTGTTCCACAAAATCTTGTTGGGCATTTTCCATTCTTACCGTTAAGCTCATTTCTAGCAGCATTGGGTCATCAGACATAAAGCAGCAGCTCTGGAGCGAGACAAGGGGATATGGTATGTGTGTGGTGAAAGAGGGAATGGAAAAAATTCATTACAGTAAGGTATCTTGAGAAGCTAATCAAAGGTATTATCTGACAAGGTTTCCAGCACCAAAGGGCTGGCAAAACCAGGAGTAATTAGGACCTCTGCTAAAATCTCAGCAGAAACCAAAGACAGTGCAGGTACAGACAGCACAGCAAAAACAAAGATGAAAAACAACTAAAAGGGACACTGAACCTTGAAAGAATGCAAATTTATAAACTGTCTTAGTCAGTCTCACCTCAGGGACTGCAAAACAGTTTCCTTTGTTAAATCCTCTGCCTTCAATAAAATGTGCCATAAACAGACTGATGCATGTGTCTTAATGGTAGGAAGACAGTTCATGTTCACTGGTCTGTTTATAGTTAATTTTTCCAAATCCTGTGTTTTTTGTCTCCATTTCTCACTGAAGTAATTTTAAAAAAACAAACATACATGTACAATTCTTAATAGAAAACACTGTCGTCTGGCTAGAATACTTCAAGTAAATACAAATAGGATCTTACTTCCTTCTCTAAGTAGCGGCTGCTGTTAAGGCAGCTGAGTCTTAGGAGCTACAAAGACATGGACACCATTTCGCAAAAATTAAAGCCAACAAAGCAAAACAAAACTAGACAATCAACAGCAAGTAACAAATTTGTCCTGCATCACACCATAAAGGTCACTAAACTCAGGCTCCAATGCCCTACCAAGAGGACTAATTTGTTCAGGAGGAGGAAGAGAAAACCTCCACCCCTGGCACGTGAAGTGCTCTCATAAAGCAGCAGCAAAACACCTTCAGCTCATCTGAAGTGCCACCAGGAGGTATGGCAGGAGTGGGGAAGCATCTCTGGGAATGGGAGGCCAGTTCACCGCTCACACGGCATCAAAGAAACCCTCAGCCCTTGAAATGGCTGCCAGGGGCAGGAGAGGAGCTGCTCCTG
>NW_009258315.1:370342-385051 GCF_000687185.1 Egretta garzetta
GGGGGTGGGGAAGCATCTCTGGGAATGGGAGGCCAGTTCACCGCTCACACGGCATCAAAGAAACCCTCAGCCCTTGAAATGGCTGCCGGGGCAGGAGAGGAGCTGCTCCTGTGGAGACTGGAGCACGGGGATGGTGTGCCCTTGGGAAGCTCACATCAAGGAGCGGGCAGCTGCGCTGGTGCAATCTCAAACGTCTGGGAGCATCTCAAGCCTAGCCTCGTTCACCAGTGCAATGCACGAATGAAACATGGGAGTAAAACAGCACTGCCACATGTAATGTACAGAAAAACAGCTGTGGAAAAGAAGGTGCCACAGACCACAGCACGGGCCAACAAATCACCCCGTCGAGTACCATCATCACTGCGAACCAACACCCCTTTACTGTGTAAGGACATTGGAAGAGGGAGGGGAAGAGGAGATTCGGATGGCACTGCCCAGAAGGAGGAGGAGACCTACCATCCTGAGCACTCAGAGCTTTGGGAGGGGGCTTTTCTGCTAACAAGCTTGCCCCTCCTCAGCTCTGCCCAACACCGAGGCCACCTTCAAAGCCTCACAGTATAGAAACATAGAATCATTTAGGTTGGAAAAGTCCTTTAAGATCATCAAGCCCAACCTTAACCCAACACTGTCTCCTGAGCACACAGCCTGGACTTTGGCCACTCAGCTCACTGATCTCTTGTCAGTGTGAACCAGAAAACTTGTGAAACATTTCTGGAGAAAGGAAATCGCTGCAATCTAAGCACTTTTGTACTCCATGTAAGTAATACAATGCCTACACATTAAAACACTTAGCCTGTTGGGTTGGAGTTATCTGGGGGTGGGGGTGGGGAGGGGGTGGGGAGACTGGGTGTCTTTCTCCATCTCCCCCTCTCCTAAAGGTACAGTGTGATGTCTGTGACATCTAATTTATACCATGGGGTATGGTTTTATAAAAACATAGACAAAAGCACAATTCCCCTTTAAACTGAAACATTGGAAATTGCATTGTTGCTAAAACTTCTAGACCTCTGGAAAGTGCCCCTCTACACTTGGATTAAAGTAAGAAGACTTAAATAGATATAAAATGATAATAAAACATACCTTAACTTGCTGATATGCGTCATTAGGTAAACTGCATTCAAGTTGAACATGTAAGAGACTGGCATTCATCATTTCTGCCTGTAAGAAAGAAAAGTGAAGAAAACATCAAGCACACTGCTTCAAAAGCTGTTATATAAATCAGGTTCACATACCACAATTTATAAAGATAACACGACGTTTCTGCATGACACAGCAACATAATGAAATTTTAAAAAATAAACACAATTACTCTGTACAGTAGGCCAGCAATCAATCACCAGTTCTCAGGAACTCCATCAATATCTATTTACTTATTAAACTATTATTACACGATTATTAATTATTTATACAGCATCAACATGAGCAACCCTCATAAAATTTCATATGTCAATAAACAGTATTCAACAGAGCCTTTTTTTTTATAACAGAAAAGCTTCTTTCCTTGTTTTCTGTATATTTTCTTTGCTGATTGGATACTGAAATACAGTCGGTAGGCCAAGAACATAATGCTTCTTGGACATGGTCTGATATGCAGGCTTCAGGCCAAAATGGACAGACAGAAAACACTTGTTTTGCCTTTTTATTGATTGGAAAGGGAAAAGAAAAGACGACATTGATTGTGCCAGCTTGTAAAGCACTCATAAATCTAACAGGGCAACAGCACCAACAAAGCCAAGTATAGTTCATGAAAGCTATCTGGAAATCTGGACTGCCAAATTACTTGCATAAACTGCTCAGCCCGTATATTGTGATTCTAAGTAATAAAAAAAAAAAAAAATCAGAATGACAGACCTGTTACTCTATCAGTGCCTTAATTACGGCAAAATTACCTGGTGATTTTGAGCCTGAGGTGGAATACCCCTCCCCATCCAGTTTCTCTTGCCATACTGAACAAAGTATCTGAGAGGGGTATCTGCACGTTCAAGTTTCTGAAGGTGTCAGTGCAACTGACTTTATAGAATTTTGATAATTTGATGCTGAAAAGCAAAACTGTGAAGAAACGTTTTTACAGTATCCAACATCCTATTTCGTATCGCCCTGGGACAGGGTGCATTTGTGCAGAGAGTAGATTTACCGCAAGCATGGCATTTCATGGGGTCCGGTTTAATAAAAGCACAGCCCAAAAGGAAGCCAACATACATTCTGCATTCCTGATTCAATTGGATTTCATATCAAAATGACTGAGGCTTCACACAAGAGGGCGATGTAACCTCTGCAAAGGTGGTCAGCGGCCACCAAAACACTGTCCCCAGTGGAGCTCTCCAGAGGACATGAACCCCTGCCACCTCCTTTCTTTTTCTACAAATGCTTTCATCCTTATCACATTTTGAGGGCAGAAAAAAACCCCCATCTGATTCCAAAACATGCGCCACTAACCAACCTCTCACAGCCCTGACTGCTAGTGGAGATTTAACAAGGCAGTCAGATTATGTAAAGAGCAACTTTGGGGGTCACTTCTCTGGTCAGATGAACCTTGATGCTTAGCCTTTCCTTCTCAGTGGTTGAGAGAACACTATCGCTTTCATGGTCCTAAATAAGGAGTTGTTAGCCCTTATTCAACGCTACTGTAGTTTAAGACCCAACACCCCTATTAAAAAAAAAAAAAAAAAAATCAGCTAAATTATTTTTTTCCAACTTTTTTTTTTTTTTTTTTTTTTTTTTAACTTCTTGACCTGGCATAGGTCTACATGGGAAACTGCCATCACCTTAAACTTGAAGCTGCTAATGTAACACACACAGAGGGGAAAAAAAATCTTATTGAGGTGTATTTGATGTTGGTCTGTTTTCTACTGGATTTTTTTTCTCTTTGTAAAGCTATCTTCAGAAAAGGAAAAGGGTTTTCATTTATCTAAGGCAGACAATAGATGCATAACTGCCGTGCCTACTATCTTACAACACTGGTAGGACAGCTGCGTTAACCCTAAAGAGGAGATAAAGCATCTGAGAAGAAAACACTGTCAGAAGCACAGTTTCCAAGAAGACAAACCCAGGACCATGTCTGGATCTCCCAGCGGTGCAAGCGCTCTGTTTACACTGTAACCATCACTGCCTACGAGTCTGAGCAGAGACCCGAGTTATGCAGCCTATGTCTGCACCAGAGGCGAACTGAAAATGAGAGGCACGGCACAAGGGGAGAAGTTCGAAAGAGTGCTGCGAAGCAGTGCAGCCACTGCCACTTCGCACAGCCACTGCCACTTCGTTACCTGGTGCCTCTATTTTGTATTCGGTACGCACGCATACATACTTGCACATACACACGCTCAGCACCCACAAATCCTATATGAACTGAATAGAGAAGTCTGACAGAAGCCACGTGAATGAAATGCTTACCAGTTTTGGAAAGTTCTTACATTTAGATTTTAAAGAAACAGATGCCTCTCTCAAAAGCACCCTAAAAACCTGAACCATCTGACCTGCAAAGAGCCCCGCTCTCCTGGCGAAGGTCTAGGATCCTCACTGGGGGACAGTACAGTAGGCAATTACTTATGACATAATTCATCCACCAGAAGAGAGACAGAGCATCAACAGGATGGCTGGCACAGGCCAGCTCAACAGCCACCAAGCAAACACAGACCCCGGGTCACTTTTAGGGGAAGAATTCCTTATTCTGCCTTAGATGCCCTGTCAATCAAGCATGGCTCTATACAAGATTTTTCACAGAAATATTCTTGCAACATTATCAGGACTGTAGAGTGCAAACCACTTCCTGGAGTTTGGCCACAGTATAATTAAAAAAGAACAAACATTGAACAAGCCTCCCCTTCTTCCTGCAGGCTGATACTTCAAAGTTTCTGTCCTGGACAGTCCCTGGCCCTGAAGAGCTACTTCCACTCTGAATGGCGTCAATAAGCTGCGCCTGTGATAATGATTCAGCAGAGTTTCATCAGTTTTTTGCAGGCAGTTATCAGGATGGCACACCAAGAAAATTCTACTGCCCTACTACCTTCCTTCTCCACACCCAAGCACCACACTTGCACACATTTGCTTCTCTGATCCTCTGTCCACTGGCACAAAACACAGCTTGAGGAGTCTTGGGTTCCTGCCAGTACTTGCAGTATTTCCATGTCGCTGGTTCATAAACTCCAAACTCCTCTGGGAAGTCAGTGAAGTGATGCCTGCATCTCCTACGATAAGACATTCCGCCCTGCAGGTCACTCCATTGACATTTCCGGTGTGTTTGTACAGCATTTTGAACGTAACGAGGCAGTGATGTAGCTGCCCTGTTAGCGCCATCCAAATATTAAACAATGCCAGAAAACAGGCAACTGGAGCAAAGACTACATCCAGAAGCTGGATAAACAAAGATGACCTATATGGGCTCCACCATCTGTTACGGCTTAGTGGTAACTAGCCACTGCTGAATGGCCACGTGGGCATACTACGAATTCACAGTGCTGGACACAGCTCTTCCTTCCTCCTGACAAGTGAGCCAGGAGCCCAGAAATCCTGGGATCCAGGACCACAGCCACAGCACGTTGATCCTGAACCCTTTGAAAGCTGAAACTTTGAAAAGAGCAACAGAAAGAGGGTGAAATTCAATAGTAGAAAAGGCAACCTTGTATTTTTCTTATTAATCACAAGAGTTTCTGCTAAAAAAAAATAAAATGGGGGAATGATTAAGAAAAAAGGAAGGTCTGTGTACCTTTGCTTATTAATGCATAAAAACAACCCCCAAATCAATGGAAGTTCATTTTCCACAAAAAATGCAAACACAAACCTGTCACATACTGTATTTCCAGTGGAAATACTACCGTAGAGATAAACTTTCATCTGTAATCCCCAGGGATATATCGTATTTCCAACATAAATACTCTGTAGAGGCACGATTTCATCCATATCCCTATGCACAATTCTGGCCATTCACTTTCAAAAGAAATTTTTACAAATCGGAGAAGCTGCAGAAAGGGGTCATCAACTTGGTTAAGAAATGGACAGCCCATCCCTGAAGAAGATAGTACAGAGCATGGATCGTTCAGCTTGGCAAAGGAAAAGCTGAAATATGCAATGTCACCTACAAATGCTTCTGGGTGTAAGCAACAGAAGCAGAGGGAGTTATATAAACTAAATGTGTAGCTTAAACAAATATAAACTGGCCACAAAGCAATTCAGACTGTAAGTGTAGGTTTCCAACCACCAGAGGAGTCAGAACAAGTATTTGGGGTTGTGGTAACAGTGCCTCCAGCAGTTCTGAGAAGCCATTTTACCAAGCACGTGATGGGACTAAATGACATTACCTTTCTGGCCTTGACGATCAAGGATGTCAGTATTAACCTCACAGCTTAAACACAACCACCTTTAAAACAGGAGACAATGGAGGCAAAAGACAGACACACTCCATGCCGTACTCGGTGAGCTTTCTCACAGGTTTCCAAGCAGTATCAGTAGAGTTCAGAGCTAAGGATACCTTTAGCGTATGAAACTAAACACTGTCGCCCAAGGTTGCAACTCATTCATCCCAAGATGACAAGGGATGTGTAAATGAGGCTTATGCCATCCTGAACTTACATTGGTATTTCACTTCAGTTAAAAAAAACAGGAAAGCAAATGTGCACAGCTATGTGAGCATGACTAGTTTGTTTTAAATGCTTTTTCACTACAAACCCCCATTGTGTGTTTAATAGTTACATATCCTTAAGTTTGCACGTGTGTAGTCACTCACTCAAACCTCACAGACCTCTCTTCCTTCCACAGCTTCTGAGCCTAAAATATAAACTGGACAAAACAGAATCATCCCAATTTTTATGGGATCTGGATTAGCGTATTAGTAGGGTAAACTGAAGGAAGCACTTCTGGAGAGGACAGCTATCTGTAGAGCAACATTATTCTAAAAGGAACCCAAACTCGAGCCATAAGCTCCTCTTCAGTATTCAGATCTTGTCTACCACCTTCAACAGCTGAGGAACCCGTCCCGCTGCCGCAGCATTTCCGTCCAAATCAGTAACATGCAGTGAACTCAAGAGTAATTCCTCAATTATAGCCCAGCACAGGAAAATTACACCCAGAGCTAGGAGAACTGAGTCAACGCTCTCACACAACTCATGTCCTGCAACAAGACTGGTGCTAGGTGGTACCATGCTCTGCTGCCAAACATGACCTCAAGCTTGTACTCTAGAGACATAATGTGTAGGAGAATTTCCTTACTGTACAGTGAGGAACAATGCCAAATGGTCCCCAAAACTTCTCTACTCAGCAACTCAAACAGAACTGCAAGGCAGCATCCAAAATTCAGAGAGTACCTGACAGCAACCCATCGAGCTAGATGTGAAGACGCAGAGAGACATGTCATGAACAGCATCCAAAAAACCCTTCTCAGTTCTACCTGTAGTACCCCAAATTACAAAACCTTAAGATTTTTTGGTTCCTTTGCAAGAGTCTGTCTGTGTATGCCCACAAGCAAGCACACCTGGGTGATTACACGAAAGAGACTGGAACAGAGGAAAAGAAAGGAAGAGAAGGAAATTGTGCATTATCCTTGGGTAGAGGTAAGATTGACCTGAAATATACATAGCAGACTGAAAAATACGATTTGAGCTGAGAATTTTTCTCAGGTAGAACAGAAGAAGATATCATGAAGGCAATCAATGCAGCTTATATTTAGATAAAAGATTAAATTGTTACGTGCTAAGATATTCTAAATGCATTTTTGAAAAAAACTAAATCTGTGTACAATACAGAAGGATATTTGAAAGATCAATTTTTCCAGTTAGCTGTTCACTTGAAAGGTTCTGTATGAGCTGGAAGACTATGAAAATACCCGCAACTGCAACCAAATGACAGAAATCGTTAAAGCTTCTTTGTACTGAAATTGTCACGCCTCATAAATCCACCTTGCTGTATTCTCCACAGCTCCCTGCTTTGGTCAAGCTGAGGTAAGCAAAGCTGGTACCTCTACCACTGATACGGGCAGGAGGGGATACTCCAGCCTGACTCC
The DNA here is from genome assembly GCF_000687185.1 of Egretta garzetta. NCBI lineage: Eukaryota > Metazoa > Chordata > Aves > Pelecaniformes > Ardeidae > Egretta > Egretta garzetta. Next base: position 377,334 of record NW_009258315.1, read on the forward strand.
CAGCGCTTGTTCGCATCCACTCTTTTCAACTGTGGCAAACTGTTGGTGCGGCCCTGCTGTGAACTGGCATGGGGAACGGGTCTGAAGCAAAAACCAGAACAAATCTAAACTGTCCCCCATCCCGCCCCCCCAGCTTTATAGTACAAGTTTATTTTTTTTAGGACAGATCAATTCTCCAGTTTAGTTCAGAGCAGTGCTTCACAAACAGTTTTGCTGGCACAACTGAGAGGACAGCATACCACAGGAGCGTGAACGAGAACAAGTGGGAATAGTTTAAATGCCAAAGACTGTCTCACAACACCAGAACACCAGCTGATCACAGCAGTCCTGTATCTTGCAACCTCTCTCCTGCAGAGAGTGGTACTTGGACTTTTTGTTAGTGTTCCTTGCATCCCAACAACCTGAGGACAAAAACCTTTTATGTGTTTAAGATTTATGTTTCATCTCCATTTGAAAAGTATACTGTACCAGTGTGCGTGATGCCTGGACGTTTTGAATGTGTGGAAGAAGTAAGTAGGTGTTTGGTAGCTGCGCTCTAGGTTCTTCTGGAGAAGATGTCAGAGTTCCCGTTCCAAAAACCTGGTGTTAAAAAAAAAAAAAGTCATTACATCAACAACTAGCAGTTCAGCTATCACAGTAACATCCAAAACTATTCCACTAACAATAACAATCTTCCCAAGAAATAGATTGGGTTTTCAGATTAGATTATTTTAAAAGACAATGTATAAAGTTCCAGTGCGGAAAGTAACTATAGACATAAATGGCACTTCAACATCTTCACTTGTTCAGGCACCATTACGAAAACAAAACAAAGCACTCACCAGCAGAGCATCAAGTTATCTCAACAAGAAAGCATCTAAGCTCTCTTTGTATTCTTCAGGCAATTACAACACACATATGACCAACTGGCAGTGCAGTAATTTCTGGAAAAACTAGTCCAATTGCGTACTGAATTCAACGGCTTTGCCTTAAAAATTGAGTAGAATAATTTTGGATCATTTTGATTTTTTAAGTCTGCAGTTTTCAGAGCACTGTAAGTTTGGCAAGTTGAATGTTTTTACTCCATTCATATTCCACTCCACCAAGATTAGTTTATGAGAATGAGATGCAAGATAACGGGGGGGAGGGAAAAAAATCATTAGAGCTTAAGGAAAATGCCTTGGGGTTTTTTCACTCGTATGCAAAGATTTATTGGTTTTTTTTAATAGGAAAAACCACATGTTTTTAATGAAGAGGACAATACAATGCATTCTATGTGCACTGAACATCTCTGACTACAGATAGAAAATATCAGATCAAAGGGAATATGCTATTTTTTTTTTATGGAGACATTTACAAAGTACGTCTTACTATAATGGTACCTCTTCTCCATTTGGGTGAATCTTCTGTCCATGCTCTCACATAAATGCATTAGAAACATCAAACATGTTTCAAGGCTTTTGGGCTCTCAAGCGCACTGTAACTGTGCATCAACCACTCAAGTTATGCCCAATTTTGAAACTCTTAAACCTAATGCAAGCTGAAATCATGGGCAGCTACTTCCTCTCTTTCAGGTAGCTGGTGAAACTGTCCGTGAAAACCAGTCCATTACTGATTTTAGCAGCAGTCCAACAGGAGACAAATTGATTTTTTGGTGGCACTGACAACTGCTTCCCCAAAACTTGGTGATAAAGGCTCTGGCCGGAGCTGACTGGGCAATAAATCAAGGGGTCGGGAAGTGAGTGCAAGGAGAGGACAGATGTCAAAAAGAAAATATCAATTACTCTGTAATGCACTCTTCCCTCATCCTTGATGAAAAGTTCCTGCCAAATCTGGCATTACCTCTAATAAATAATATATAAACGCAACACTTGTATTAAACCCCATATATTACAATTGAACTTACCTATGCTTCAATTTAAGGAGCTTTATTTTCCAGCACAGTATCAAAGTATGAGAAAGGAATAGCTGGACAGTTGATTAAAGCTGGCATTGTTTTTAAATCACTGAATTCAGAGTTAGATTTTTCTTTAACGAATTCATAAAAGCAAAGATTTTGGAGTATATAATGTCCCTTATAAAAATAAAAAAGCTTAAGACTTGCTTGAATTCACTAGATAATCGGACAATAGACAGCTTTAATGCACAACCATTACTTCGACTTCAATGTTTTAAGGGCCTAAACCTCTCACCCTCTACATCCCCAATGTGTTTACATAAAATCCTACAGAGTAGCTGGAAACCACCTAAAATATTTCCTAAATAGGTTTTTTATGACAAACACATTCCAGCACAGTGCAGCTTTGCCTGCAGTATTACATAAAACCATCTAGTAGTGACACAACCACGACCTTCTAAGTACACATATACAAATACACTTAGTTTTACTACAGCAAGTAGCCCTACTAACAGTAGTACTTCTAACCATATACACGTATGAGGAATCATGAGACTAGCAAGGTCTGGTAAAAGGGATGTATTGTAAACATAGAATCATAGAATGTTTTGGGTTGGAAGGGACCCCTAGAGGTCATCTAGTCCAACCCCCCTGCAGCAAGCAGGGACACCGCTAACCAGATCAGGTTGCTCAGAGCCCCGTCCAACCTGGCCTTGAATGCTTCCAGGGATGGGGCCTCCACCACCTCTCTGGGCAACCTGTTCCAGTGTTTCACCACCCTCATTGTAAAGAATTTCTTCCTTATATCTAGTCTAAACCTACCCTGTTTTAGTTTAAAACCATTACCCCTTGTCCTGTCACAGCTGGCCCTACTGAAAAGATTTTCCCCATCTTCCCTATAGGCCCCCTTTAGGTATTGAAAGGCCGCAATCAGGTCTCCCTGCAGCCTTCTCTTCTCCTTGATTTGTACTGTGAATTCAATCAACTTTGAAAGTCTCCAAGTTCAAAACATATGAAAATCACATTTTACAACACAAGTAAATCCAAAACTAAATCTAAAAATAAGAGTAGTTACCTGATATGAAAGTACTCCATGAGATGAGGTATTTATAAATAATGAGCTTTCAATACTGCCTTCTTCTGTTGGCAGGAAGAGTACTCTGAAAGAAATTTTTCCCATCGCTGGAACCACCTGCAGGGAGCACAAAGAAGGTTGCTTGCTCGGTGCCCATGATAACGACACCCACCGTTCTGTTGCACAGCCCAACAGACATTTCCACATGTGCACCCCTATCTGCAGATCCCACTAAGCAGAACCTCAGCTCTGAGAAGTTTCATCTGTCCATAACTCTCGACTCTTACTATGGAAAGGAACTGAGACCACGCAGCATCTCGACGTATTATGGCTGGAGCTTCTTGGTGAGCTCGGGCCTCGTCAGTCAAGACCCCTTTTTGCACGAGAAGTTAATCGTGCAGCACCAACAGCCTCTGCATGCACAAAAACACACACCCACCCCATCCCCCCGCATATAGATACCTATTACAAAGTGAATCAATTCCCCCCCGATATATAGTCAAATGAGCCAAAGCTGAACTTGGGCAACACAATTAGTAACTGAATAGGTCTAACTGAAAGAACAATGATGTTTATGTCTGCACAGTAATACCCATTCAGCCATAGTAAAAAACACAAATCAGATAAAAGCGTAATGAAAACCCTCTGCACATCAGCAGAAGACAAAATCTGGGCTTCATCAAACTGAGATCACAGCAATTTGTTCTTAACATGTGTTATATTGTTCTACATCATTAAAAAAATTCAGAGTTCAAATAATGGTCTTAGATTATAAGGCAATTATGCTTATAATTGCAATACAAAATGCATAAAACATTTCACTGCAGATTTTTTTGAGGGATATGCAAGACCATTCAAAAGACTGAAAATTCAAGGCTGTAAAACACCCACATGCCTGTGGATTACTCCATAATGCTGCATAGAGCAGAATGAAATTTAAACAGACTCTTTAACACTGAAAAAATCTTCTCTTTTGCTGTTACTGTAAAACACATTTCCTACTGTAGGTTTTGGATGTCTTCTCCCTTACCAGTCTAAGTAGAAGTGAGCAAAAAAAAAAAATGCTAGCAAAACAGAAAAAAGTTGGAGGTCCTACAAAAAAGCACAGAGAGAAAACACAGAATGAAAAGCTTAGGCCAAAGGCAGCATGAAGGCTTGGCATTTGGCCATTACATAGTTTCCAGAAGTACATCAACACTTACCCGGCTATGAGCAGGAGACACATGAAACTGTCTAGTAGCTGTAAACACTGAATTCACTACAACTTCTCTATCTCTACTAGGGTTGTAGGCATGCAGCATTTTAGCTCTGGGTAACCCCAGTAATCTAAAGCGGGGGGGGGGAAAGAGAGAGAAATTATTCACTTTATAAGCACAGGCAATGCACAAACACAAATCACTCTAAAACATGTTGATATGCAACAATTTCCTAGTTGTAGCTATTCTTTGGAAACATGCCAAACAAATTTTGCCCTTTAGTATACAAAGACAAATAAGTAACATTGGGATGTGAGAGGTGCACTTAGCCAAAACTCATTTGAGTCACCAGGAGTTTAAGAATAAAAACAACCCTTAGGAGGCACAAAGTTTTGAATAAAAAAGTTTAAATAACCAAAGTCTTGTTTTGTCAGCTAAAGCAACAACTCTTCTTAAGGCTTTTGCTTTAGCTAATACATCCTAAAGCCCAGTACCTTATACATTCATTTTGTGCATCCCCTGAAAAGATTCCTTTAACTCACAAGGGGACCATGTTTCTTTTTGGTTACTGACAGACCAAAGACTGGTTATCATTTAAGAATAATTTTTTAAGTTTTCTTAGAGGAGAACTAAAAGAAAAAAAAAAAAAGAAATCTCAAGTATTCTACCAGTATGTTTTGCCTGGGACTTTCTGGATTTTATTTTCAGAAGTTAAAGGAAGCAACAAGCTCCCCCTCCACTAGGAAGACAATTTTTCAAGAAGTGAACAACCAGCATGAAGAACTGATTTGACACCCATGCAGAATCACCTGAAATGTACCCAGAATGTGTTATGGTTCCCCATTCCCTTTTCCTCTTTCCTAGAACTATGTTGATTTTCATTTATAAAGTATTGCAAGGCAAGAAACACAGTTCCAAGTCTGTGGCAGTTACTATTTCTCTCTTTTTCAGAGGATGGCATGATTGCAGCTAATGCTCTTTACTCAAACGTAGCCCAGTATAGTTGTTCCTCCCTGCTTCGTTATTAATCAAAATAATAGTAATGAAAGATACTCACTGCATGCCAAAATGCAGAACTGACGGGTGAAAATGTAAGGCCTTCCCATTTGGAGGCATCTTTGCAGAGAAGCTGAAAAAAAGGGAGAAGAAGCCACAATTAATATTTAGTGGGCATGATGCTACACATTGCAGGGAAGGAAGATATATTACAAGCTCTGACTCTTTTTAAACACACTCTATTTCCAAATCTTTTCCTACATTCCTCTCGCTGCCACAAGACTGACCTTTTAAGAATGTTTCTGTACAACAGCACATGCTGGAAAGCTCGTGCCAATAAAAGTGCAGTTTGAGAAGCATCCCATTTGAGAGGCGATGCTCCCTTCCTTGCACACATCCCCTTGGTCATGCCGATACACCTGTTTATGGAGCTGTGCAGTGAACTACAGAGGGAAAACAACTAAAAAAAGGAGTCCTGGGGAATGAAAATTACATCAGCATGGAGCAGATCCCCGGTCTCATCAGTTCGACATTCACGCAAGCACTGGTACAAGCACACCTGAGAGATGCAGAGGTAGCGGAGTAAATAGCAGCTTGGGCAAAAGCCGACATCAAAAGAAGTGCTTGCCTAGCTGTGGCTTTAATGCAAAAGCCAACTTGTTTCTTATATGCAAAAGAGAGTAAGAAATAATGTGAAACACACACATATCATCATCATCATCTTTCCTTTGCCCTAGGAAAATTCACAATAAAGTTCCCATCAGTTCTAGCACATTTTTAGCTTATTTCAACATGAGTCAATGCCCTATAACAGACAGAAATCCCAGGGTATCTTCACCACTTTCTCAATTAAAACTTGTCCTCCACAAGTCCCAACAACCACAGTGGTAAAAAACAAGCCCAGCACTTGTTCATTACATCTAGGTACACAGTGCTATGCTGTTAAAAACTTCCCCAGAAGCAGTCTGCATGTTGCATAGCCAGAACCAGTTTCATCTTTACTGGATGATGTTAATAAGCATCCTAGCAAGGATGAGTGTGAGAAGGGAGGGAGGGACTGTGGCCTCAGGAGTTACCCAGCTGCTTTGTATAATGTGTGGTAGTACAGTTAATTGGTCCCCAATTTAAAAATGTAGTTCTGTTAACATTACACCTTTAATATATTAAAGTACCTACATAATTCTGTTGTTATATTCCAAACCAACAGAGGCATCATAATTCATTACCAGTCAGGAAAAATCAGGTTTATTACTATGAAAACCCACAACTTTTAGGAAAACATTTCTCATACAAGGTAGCAAGCTCCCTTGCTGCTGTAGCTGGAGGAATGCAATATATCCAGGTAGCATTTTTGGGGAGCTGCTAGAAAATAACAAAAAAACAGATGATGCAAAACTACGAAGTCTGGATGAACGACAGTCTCCTTCCAACCACCCTGTCCCAGACCCAGCCAACTCTTGCTCCGTTCCTAGAAACACCGCAGCAACCAGCACCTTCCTCCCCTTCCAAAAGTCAGCCTCGGAGAAGTACGCAGAAGGGAAGTCTGAGTACCGTTGTTGTCAACACACACAAATTAAAATCACTTCTACAGTAAAAGCCCCAGACGTTTGGGGGAAGGCATACTTCTTAAGGGTCCTCAGATCCTCTTTTTTATATGCACACACATATGTAGCAAAATAAAAGTTAAGCCAGTGGTTTATGCCCTGCAGCATCGCCTTGAACCCCATCATCGCTTATGTTTCTACTGCTGAAATACCTTTTTCCACCAGAAAAACCTTTGCTGAGTAGGGCATGAAGCTGAGCGCTCCTCTGTGCCAATTCGTGTAATCGGCAGTGACTCTCCCAGACTGACTGATCTTCCTTCTGAGGAGCTCTAGCAGCATCAGCTCTTTTTCTCTCAACCCTCGTTCTCTGCAAGAGGCACCCAATGCACTGGGTGCAAATGCAGCTGTGGATGTAGGAGACTGCATTTTGTTCGGTTTGGGTGAACAAGGCCACACTGTAAGTGCTGGTTCTTAAAAATGCACAGTATTACCGTTCAGAAAACAATCACAGCCAAGCCTCTCTGCTAGTCAGAAAACAGGAAAAGCCCTGTGAGAGCAGCAGGGGGATCCCAGGGCTGCCATCCTTCTGGAGAAGACAGCCTGGATCTGGGATGGCTGAAGCTAAGCCTCAGCTAATGAGCTCTGCAGGCTCTGAGCTGACTCCTGAACAGGGAGGTAATTTCAGAGCATCCCTGGACCCCACTCCCCAGCAGCCCCAGGAACAGGCCCGTGGTTACAAGGCATCCAGCTTCTGCTCTGCGCCCCGCAAAAGCTGCCAAATTGCTCCAAGCCCCAGCCTGGCCCCGAAAGCAGAACAGCCACATTCCTATGGTGCTGCGCTCACAACCTTGCCTGGTGGCCAGCTCCAGGGCGTCTGCACCACTTAGCAGGGGGCCCAAACCCCAGCCAAAAAATAACTTGAGAGCTGAGTTTACTCAAAGGCTAGACTAGTGGAAAGAGAAATCCACTGCTGGTTTGGTTTTGGGGATCTTTTTTTTCCCCAAGGGAGAAGACGACAGGTTGGAATAGCA
>NW_009258315.1:385061-386302 GCF_000687185.1 Egretta garzetta
CAGGGGATCATTCTGCCCATCGCACCTGAAGCACCAGGATGCATTTGAAAGCCCACCACTATAGAAAGGCACAGGCCCATCTAGGTTAGAAACGTCGTTCTGTGATGTGTTAACCGCAAGTCTCTTAAAGCCAGCTAGAAGCGGGCAGAACACCCTTCTGCATCCCCGCGTGCTCCAGACACAGTTCAACACATTCAGGTCTCCGCAGGGGATCTGACATGGAAATAAATATCAAAGGCAAATTTTTAAGACATTTAGAAGTCACTTTTTAAAACAAAACATTTACTTTTTTTTTGTTTGTGTCCTGGTTTCAGCTGGGATAGAGTTAATTTTCTTCACAGTAGCTAGCATAGTGCTGTGTTTTGGATTTAGTACCAGAAGAATGTTGATAACACACTGATGTTTTCAGTTGTTGCCAAGTAGTGCTCAAACTACTCAAGGACTTTTTGAGCTTCTCCTGCTCTGTCAGGTGCATAACAAGCTAGGAGTACAGCACAGCTAGGACAACTAACCCAAACTGACCAAAGGGCTATTCCATACCATATAATGTCATGCTCGGGGGGGTTAGTTCGGTTGGTCAGTTGGTCGCGGGCAGAGTGGTCGCAGCTCGGGCTGTGTGATCGCGGCTCGGGACGGGCTGGGCATCGGTCAGCGGGTGGTGAGCAATTGCATTGTGCATCACTTGTTTTATATATATATTCTGTATATTCTTTTACCATTGCTATCACTATTGTTATTCTTCTCTCTTATCAAACTGTCTCTATCTCAACCCATGGGTCTTGCTTTTTTTTTTTTCCTTTTCTCCAATTCTCTCCCCCATCCCACTGAGGGAGGGGGGGAGTGCCAATTCCCCCCCCCCCCCCGCGGAGGGGGGGGGGGAGTGAGCGAGCGGCTGCATGGTGCTGAGTTGCCAGCCGGGTTAAACCACGACAGTCCTATTTTGGCGCTCAACGTGGGGCTCGAAGGGTTGAGATAACGACAGATCTGAACATTTTTAAAAGGAATTTGTGATAAGCATTCGTTATATTAGTCTAATAGTTGCTGGTCGCAATGTTGTTTTATTTGCTCTCAGAGCTGTTGTCCTTGTTCGTAGAGATCTTTTATATATCACCTTACCTGCTGTGTGCACTCCCTGTGCTGCTGGTTATCACTTTTCGCAAGTGGATTAAAGTTACTGTTCTGCTGTACTGTGTAATACTGGCTTATGCTATGATAAAGTTGTTGGTCATCAGATTAAGCTC
>NW_009258315.1:391245-391683 GCF_000687185.1 Egretta garzetta
CTGTATATCCTATCAATGGTATAGCAGTAAGAATCGCCCAGATTAAGAAGAATGAATGTTGAAGAAACTGAGGAAGTGCAGCAGATGGAACCAGAACTGACTTCATCATGCAACAACCCAACACCAGACCCCATCTCTCCTGCCCTGAAAGACTTACGACAGATGGAGCCCAAAACCGTGGACTAAATGAACCCAATGGACATTTTAGAGGGATGGTCCATAAATTAAGGGAATGATATCTGTGTTGTTTGTATATATATATATATCAAAAAATGGGAAGGTGGTGGTGATTAATTAGAATGTATTGTAAGGGTAGGACCTAAGCATGACGTAAATGGTATAGAATAAGGGATGGATAATGTCCTGGTTTCAGCTGGGATAGAGTTAATTTTCTTCACAATAGCTAGTATAGTGCTGTGTTTTGGATTTTGTACCAGC
>NW_009258315.1:392133-396901 GCF_000687185.1 Egretta garzetta
TTTCTCCAATTCCCTCCCCCACCCCACTGAGGGAGGGGGGGAGTGAGCGAGCGGCTGCGTGGTGCTGAGTTGCCAGCCGGGTTAAACCACGACAGTTTGTTTGTTTGGAACCTCATCTCACTGGTAGATTCACGTCAAATTGTACCAAAAATTTCTCTTTTGGCTGCAGATGACATGCCCAAAAAAGTACACGGGTCATTTCATGAGAACATTACAGGCCCGTGAAAGACACACAAATACCAGCCGAAGAATGGAAGTCTTGAAACAACAGGTGTGGACAAACAGTCCTCTTTGTAACAGAAAAAGCCAGTTTGCAACTACTCTTTAATTGCTTTTAAAATCAGCCAACATCACATCAAGCACGCCATCTAACAAAGCCGGACTCCCCACTCAATGGCACCTCTCTCTTTTTTCAGGTAGCCCAGCTGAACACCGACTTCTGAACGTTAAATTTTGATACAGCAGGTCAATTCCAACATCTCAGGGGACATTTTTAAGCACAAGTGAACAGAACTGGAGGGAAAATGGGAGAAAGAATAGAAGAGGGGAAGGGAATTCCCGGCAACTACTTTGAACACCTAGCAGTAATTAGTTCTGTATCAAAAAAGTAGTTCCACTGGCCCCGTTATCACATTCCAGCCTAACAATTCAGTGTCCTTCCTCCTCTCCATCCTCACAATATATTTAAAATGCTGACACCCTGAACCATCCAGAACATGGATGGCATCCTGAACTCTCCAGAAAGAGAGTAAGAACAGCAGAAACACTGGGGAGGCTTAGGGAGTGCTCCACACCCAGAGCACCCAGGACAGGGAGCAGATGGGGTGCAGGCTCTGGGGGGGAAGGAGGGGGTGAGCCCGAGAGACCCGCAGCTCCAGCTCATCGCCCTAATTCACACAAAACACCCAGCAGAGAGGGGGCAAATCCTGAGGGCGCACACCACCACCGGTGCCAGGATGCTCACCAAGGAGAAAGGTGGATGGGGAGCACACGAGCAAGGTCTAGGGAGGAAGCTGGGGTGAGGAAGAGGGGTAACACTCAGGGCAGCAGACCGGAATGGAATGCAAGAACCCCCGACCGCCTGTGCAAGAGGAGAACTGCATCACCCTACAGCAGGTGGTTTGCTTTGGGCTTCTTGTTGGTTTTTAAAAGGAGGACAAGCTGGAAAATCTTATGCCATCATATGCCCTCCACTGAGAAGCCCCAGAAGTGCTTACCTGTAAGGAAAAGAGCACCAAAGAAGAACATGGAGAAGCTCCAGCCTTTTACAACATTTCCTGCCCCAGGAAAGAACATTTGGGTGTCCTGGTGATGTGGCACTAACGAAAGGGGATGTTAAGACACGGATGCTCGCTACACACATGCTGAGTGTGCTGTTAAATACATGGCTGAAATTGTTCTGCCCTCGCTTCTTTCAGTTCTGTTACTCTGATGCAATTAGTAAAACCAGGTGAGCAACCAGGTCAGTATGATTTTTAGATACTTATTTACAGCCCCAAACCCTAATATTTATATGCAATGTATATTATACACAAACATTTGTTCCAAATAAGCAAAGACCCTTTTATTTCCCCTAAATTGCAACAGAAAAAGATCTTTCTTCTTAGCAGTATTCATACTTCAGTAGCCAAAAATCACAAGAAAAATACTTCTCCTAAAAATCTAAAAGGCCAAATCTACTCTGAATAAATTGCTGGGGTTTGCATTGGTGTTTTTTGGTTTTGTTGTGCCTTTCTGTTTTTTAATAAAACTTCAAAACTGAGTTAATTCACCTAATTATATATATAAAACACTCAGCAATCTGCAGAATAAGCTGCCTCTGAGCAGAAGCAAAGGCCAGTATCCTGGAAGGAAGTTTATCCCTGTGTTCCTTTTTCTTCTATTAATCTCCTTCAAGTCTTCCTTGTATCTTTATTTCTTTACTTCAATTAATTACTTCAGATTATCGTAGAATGCATGTTATCAGATGACTCAGATAGCAACGTCTGTAGCTGAGAATAATTGTAATTGCTACTTTGTGCCCTTTCTTCATGCTTCCTTTTTGTGCCCTTTCTGCAGATGAAGAAAAAGCAACTCGGGAAGACATTTTATTATCGGGTCTTTTTCTTTATGGTTGCAGGGTTTTCTTGGAAGGCAAAAAAGACTGGAGTCTTTAACATACAAGAGGTCCTTTTTGAGTCAATCTGCTTAGGCAGTACTGTTTTATTCTTCAGTATATTGATAAAAGTAAAATTTGAGTTATGTTTGGCATTTTGGCACTTGGTACATTCAGTGCAGGAATACTAATGAATCTGCAGGATGAGGTTTTGAGATACAAAAGCATGTATGTATTGTACAGGAAAGCACAACTTTTGCATGTAAACTGAAACAGAGAAATGAAATTTAAAACCCCTCATTTACTGACTGATTTTAAATTCATTCCTGTAGACTACACCCACTAAACAAAAAGCATACTAAGAGGGTGAGATTCACACGTACTGAGACAACCAAACCCAAATACTTTTAATAGTTCCAATTGCAGCTGATGCAAAGAAATTTTTTTTACAAATGAGAATTGGTAATTAAGAGAAAATTAACTTAGAAAAAAAAAAACACCGATCCCAGCAGCAGCTGAACCAAAGCCTTCTGCTGAGCTGACACAAAGCTTTGGTTTGTCACATCACCTAGTCCCTCTCTTCTCTCAACCTCCTGTTTATTAAAGGCAGTAAAAAGCACCGAGCAGTAGTTATGAAGGTTAAACTGCAGCTCGTGAAAGACAGACAGCAGCTTTAAAAGAGGTGAAAAAATTGTTTGGAAATACAAAACGAAAACTTTTGTTTACCATCAAGGCGACTCTGCCAAAAACAAACACAGGAACATGATTAAATGATGACTTTTTGTAACCAAACTTTTATTTTTTTTTCCTAGGAGCAAAGAGAGTCATCAGAAATCAGAAAATAAGTTTACCTTGCAACAATACAGCTCACAGGCAAGATATATGTGCAGCACCTGGAGAAGCGTGGCTCCCCATGGCCTCAGCCCTGCCATGCTCGCACCTTGGCTCCTGAGCCCTACAGGGACTTCTCCTGAAGCCCCACACCTACATAAGACTCAGGTGGTAACATAGGAACCAGTCTGTGGATTTATTTTTTTTTAAAGAAAAAAAAAAACCATCCAGCAGGTGAAAGAAGAAAAATGTTCATTTTAAAACCCTGGAAACCTAGAAGTCAAAAAACTCCCAGTACTCTTAGCACCACATTGCTTAGGGAAGAGAGGGAGGACTGACTCACTGCTGCTGAATGCTTGGGGATTGGCAACCCAGCGCTAGGAATTCACTTGCGTGCTTTACCAGAGCGCTGTGCTGCTTCTGGAAGAAGGGTGGCCATCTGTATTTCCCCTGAACTACGCTACGTACATCAGGGACCGAACCCCAGACTGTGGGAAGGATGAAAGGCCAAAATGGTGTCACCCAGCAAAAAAAAGTGTGCATGCCTGCTATTTTGCATATTTTGGCTACAGGAAAATACTAAACCAAAATAAACCAGTGAAACGGATGAGACAATCTCTCTCTCAAAACAAACCCCATGATTTATGGCCAGAGTCATGATTTAAGGGGTCAGACAGGTCTAGCGCCTTTTTTTTTTTTTTTTTTTTAAACTTCTAAAGTTGGTAAAATAGCATACGGCCAAGAGCTGCTTGCAACATTTTCAGAGGGCAGATACTTGGTTGTTTTTTAAAGGTCCTGAGCTCCAGAGGTAGTAGGTAAGCCTAGCACAATGTGTAAAGCACAAATCAGTCTCCGCTACTTTCATTCGGCCCCACCATCCATCGCTCTCCTCCAGCAACTCAAGCAGCTGCCCCTGCACCTCCCCACTCGCCCCCGTGCTTCCACTGCCATTAGTTGTGTTTCTGGGTCACCTCTCCTCTCACTGCCTGTGCTCCCTCCTCCTATGAAATTCTGCAATAATGCTTATACGAACCCTTTGCAGAACAGTTACCTCAGCCAGCAGCGTGTTTGCATTCTTTATTACAAAACTACAACAAAATTGCAACAATCAAACTTGCGGTATCTCACAGTATAGTGCTTAAATAAGTCACATTTCTCAACGGGATGCAAATGGCAGGACACATTTAAAAAAAAAAAAAAAAAAAAAGGCTTTTATCCCTACCCTTGCACCCAATCTCCTTGAAAAATGTCCAGAGAAATTAAACACGGACCACGATAAAAATCAGAATGAGACTCGTAAAGAAATCTAGCGGAGAAGATGAGCAGCGAGGCACGAAGCGCTATAGCGAGCATCCTACTGAAAAGGCTTTCTTCTCCAGATGTGCCTGTGGTTTGTATTTTAGCAGCAGCAGCGGCGCAATAAAGTGTGTTTAACAGCAGAAAGGAATTATTCCCTCCCATAAATCAGTCCTCAACTTCTGAAATAACTCAAATCTGCACTAAATTAAGAAATCAATTCACAATGACTTGAGTTTGTTTGATATTGTTTTCTGAAACCTCTTCTTTCGAAATCCTTTAGCCACCCAGATTTCAAGTAACAACCAAAGCTTTCTAGAGATGGTCCAGGGGGACCCTGTATTTTTTAGGCATCTTGGAGAGACAGTCTGCTTGCGCAGGAAAAAAAAAGAAAGCAGAAATTTTACAAATCAAAAGGTATATAAACCCCTAGAAGCCCCCAAGGACAGAGCTGGGAGAAGAGTAAGTGTGTTATCAGTGAGTTGGGCACGCAAATCAGGCACCCCTGTGGCCTAAGCTGAACCTGCAACTGCTTGTGGACAAAAA
>NW_009258315.1:397265-401757 GCF_000687185.1 Egretta garzetta
CGCGAAAGAAAACCCCCGAAAGTTGTTGAGAAAAAAAAAAAAAAAAAAAAAAAAAAAGGAGTCTTGTTTCAGCTAGGCTGAGAAATATCAAAGTTATTTGTTTTGGATGAGTGTACGGGGCCCACTAGTTCAAAATGCACATCAAACATACTTTCCTCTGAAGCGTCTCTACCACTGCCAGCAAATCCCAAATATCCTGGCAAGCAGAACATCCACCTTCATTTTATTTTGCTTCGTATAATTTAACAATTGCCTGTTCATTTTGCAACGTTTCACAAAGTGATCTCTAAATGCTTAAGGCAACGATAACTGCTCTGAAATAAAACCTTTAGTTTGCTTTGCTTTTTTTTTTTAAGCTTCTTTACATTTAACTTTTTTTAAGAAGTCAGCAATCTTCTGTTAAACTGTTAAAATCACAAAAACTACACAGTTTACTGCTTTTTTTAGTTCTTCCCAAAACAAATTAAGAGAGTCACTTGCCTAATACAACAAACACTTTTGGCTCCATCAGAAGCCTTGGCATACTTGAAGTTTATCTTGAATTACCAGGTCCTGGACTACTGGGGTTATGAGAAAATACTGCGTTTCGTGTCTTTTTAAAGAATGCTTCTAGCCCATGAGTACGCAAAGTAAAAAACACAAATCCCAAAGGCACACAAAGCAGCTTGCGCTATTTTTTTTTCCTTTCTAAACCACAAAGTTTTTTAGCCAAATTCACTTATTTTGAGTAATTTGCTTACCTTGTAGCTGCCAAACACTTAAAAAGAAAAACCCAACCCAAAACCCTTCAAACTGCCTGCATAACCCAGGTTTGTGCTCCAAAAACTGACGTCAAGATCACAAATAATTTCTGAGATGTTAACTTCTGCCTATCTTAATTAACAAGCATTAAAAGAAAGGCAGTCAAACCTGAAAGCACCCTGGCCTACTTCATCCGCATCACTAAATGGCTGCTTTTTGAAGAACGCAGCTCATGCTCACAACTGGAAATCGCTTCAAGAGGAGCCATGGGACTCCACACTTCTGAAAGACCACATTGCTTACCCAAGCTCCTGCCCAGAGTCTCTAAACTGAAAATGAAACATTTCTCAAGCGGACATGTGCTGCTCATAGCCTTTTTCCGGCACTTTGAAAACATGAACCCTAGAGAAAGAGCACGCGGAGAAGGACCTAGAGAAAAGGCTTCCCCAGTGTCAGCATGCTGCCTTCTCCGGCTAAAAGCAAAGCACCAACTCCAAGCCTTGCACTGAAATACCATGAAATTTAAATGACTGCTCCCTACCCACAGTTTTCAAAGCATTCTACCGCAAGCAGTCAAATTTCACAGCATGCCCCTGCGAAAGGGGTAGGATAAAAGAACCTAATGAAAGGCAGAAGGTAGACCGCAAACCCACCTGCCTCGTACCTAAGGAGACCACGCTTATTTTTACTTACTAGGTAGCAAAGTATTTAATTCTGTCCTCGCAACGGCAAAACCATGGCGGAAGATTTTAGTGGCAAGGGCTGTTTTTAAGCATAGTCCCATACTAACACCATTGGGAATCTAAAAAAGGAAGAGGCAGATACTCCAGAAGAAACAAATACCGATTCTACCACACCTGCCTCAACTAAGTTAATTCCCCAGGAATAGCAATGAACTTGTTTTCTGTTCCTGCAGAGGGTCTACGGGATGGTTAGCAGAACAGAAGGAAGAGATCCAAGCAGAAACAGACCTTGCCTTTTCAACGTTATCAGCTGAGGAGCTGAGGAGCAGACAGCCAATTTCTGCCAATTCAGCAGCAACCCCTCCTTCAAGCATTTCGCTTTCACACGCTGGGGCCATGGGGTATTTTTCAGGCTTGGGGGGGGGGATCTGGCTCCTGCCTGGAGAGAAGGGGGGGCATCGACAGGAAGCGCAGTAGGGCTACAAAGCCCACGGCAGTAGGAAGTTACATTCTTGTCAAATATCATTGCACCCAACCATTTCCTTTTTCTATTTACAGCCGCAGCCAAAAATTTCCATCTTGACGGAAGCCATTTTAAGTTAGAGCAGTTCAGCAAAACGCATGAAGGAGCTCCGAGGTCACCGATAAGCTTGACCTGCTTAATAATTAAGAGCGATAATCTTCCTACAGCAATTAAGAGTGATAATCTTCCTACAAGAGCTGCCTTTTGCTGTTTCTGCATTAATCCAAGCCTTTTAGTTTCTTTTTATAATGTGAGTACAGGACTGTAGGACAGCTAAGGCACAGATACGCATGGTAGCTCTAGGCCCATAGGAAACCTTTACACTGAACCTGTTTATTACTAAAAATCCCCTACCCTTTTTTCCTCTGAAACAGAAAAAAGAACATTAACTAAAAAGGAAACTAAGCAAATACAAGAAAACTCAGACTTAGGCCTTACCAAAAATAAAAAAACCCAAACCCCATAATTTCTACTTTTAATTTATTCCCTTTGGTCTGGAAAATGCACCTTATACCACCCACTCTGAAAAGAAGCCATGGAAAAGTCCACGTCTCCCAAAGCTGCAAAATCCAACTTTGACACAACAGTAGAAAACATCAGCCTGGACTTTGCATTTCTTCTTTTTTGTGAATTTCAGCCCAAATCCTTAAAAAGATTACACATTAAAGTATCACCTTTGAGCATCAACCTTTAAGCATAGTAATTTACCTATGAACATCCAACGTCATTCCTTGTTTAGGCCAACAGATGAAGTCAGACAACCAACATGGGTTCAGTATGGGAAATCATATGAGTAATCCACACAGTACTTTACCAGATAGCTTCAAATGCTACTACTGTGGAAGAGCAAACACTACAATATACAGTTTAGATGCGTTAGGCAGTAAATTGGTTTACAAACTGGTAAGACACTGGGGAAGTCCCTATGGAAAACTGAAAAACATGCACCTATCAAAATCCTTTTATCAAACACTTGCTTGAGTAACAAAACACATTGAGACCAGCTATGTTTCAGTTTCATAAGGAGAAAAACTATCGCTGCTATGGATTGCCAGACTTAACTTAATTCTCTTCTCTAAGAGATGAAACAAAGCTCAAGACTTTCTGAAGCATGTGCCAACCACCCAGAATTTAAACTACATACACTAGTTTTCTAAGAATACCTAATTTTTCATGGCATCGAGTAACATTTTCACAAGCCGTATTACATGACTGCAAAAATACGATGCAAAGAAGAAATATAATGAGAAAGAACAAGGTTATGCTCTTCTTAAATTCTTAAAGGTACTTTAAGCACGGTGCTGCAGGGTGAAGCTGTGGTTGCACGGCAATCCTGCGCCAAGCTGTTCTCCCACACCCCAGGGGCCACTACCAAATCTTAAGGAAGAAAAGTTAAAGACAAGTCACTAACCAAATAGCAACACCAAAAAAGTAGCTGCATCCCAAAACCAACACCTCCATCTCACAGGAGCATCACACTCTTGTTCTTGTTTTCCACCCCTCCCAGTTGGGGTGTATTATATCCTCTTTAATGCCCTTCCAAATGTTTGGGTGTCACTTGACACAGCGCTTTGTTCTTGTGCAGAAACCTACTGAATCTATGCCGTTTTACAGATGTGATGCATAGTATTATTTATTAGACAGGACATGTATTTTTCAGAAAAGTATCAAAACTTTTTTCTTATGAAGAACCTTTTAAAATTACAAAAATGTCAAGACTAGTTACTGTTCATTCATATTTTATTAACTGACCGCACTGTGCATTTTCATCTTCATCTGCACGCTTCGATAGTCCAGTCATATATACCCACTCATAAAGCAAAAGCTTTTCCTTTCCAATTCTCCATACAAAACTCCAGTTACACTTCCAAGTACATCCCCTCCTGTGGGCAGAGAAAGAACGGGGGAATCCTCCACAGCATCGGATCATTTCCACTTTCTCACCTAAAGCCAGTAAAACCCTTTGGCGGCGGGACACCACGCAGCCAGCCTGACAAATTCCCCCGGCTGCCCCTTTTGAAAAGAGCAGCTTGCTGCACTCGCCTGCCTTGTGTCACTCAGCGCTCTGGGTCATGGTATGCAAAATGGAAAGCCAGCTCCATGATTTAGTGCTATTAATAAAAGGAAGCACTCTCACAGCATATTTGAGACCTACTCCTAAGTACTACCACGTATTTATATTTTGATAGATTATGTTGTTAAAGAAAACATAGATATGAAAAAAATTTATACCAGAAAATTCAAACTGGCAAAAATTCAACAATTTTGGCATTACCAGGATTAGTAGTGACAACGCTTATTGCAGAAATGACCAAGTCCTTACAAAATATCTGGGATCTGTTGAAGCCAATGCACAGCATATGCTCTGAACCAACTCTTCTGACGTACAAAATGCTGCAACCTTCTGCTATTAAACAAAGCAAAACCGTGTGAAACACACCCTGTTTCACAGGTTTATTAGCAAAATGCGTACCACCGGAAAAAAAACCTCAGGTATGTTATGGCTGGCACATTAACCTGTGGAGCTCTGATTTCCAGCAAGAGG
>NW_009258315.1:401806-430685 GCF_000687185.1 Egretta garzetta
GGATAGCTGGTGGGGGAAGGAAGAAGAGAAAAACAAGCTGAAAAAAAATAGCAGGAAGTCGGCTTTTGATTATTTTGTATCAGTTTAAAAAAAGTACTTGCAATCAAGCACTATATTAAGACTCCACCTCCCCTAGGTTCTTGCATTTCCTCCTTTACTTTCAAAAGCTAAGCAGCTAATTGGAGTTCACCAACTTGAAATTTTCACCCGTGAAACTAAGGGCAAAGAATCAGCAATGCTATCATTCGTTTCTTAACAAGCCTCAAGCCAGAGGCCGGCTTCCACTGCGGCACGCTCCGCACATTAACCTATTTGACAGGGAGGATCTCAAGCTGCCCGCGTGAGGAAAAGCTCCTTTGACGGGCCACAGATCTCTCTGCAGCCCAAAGGTGTATTTAACCGAGCTTGGCCGTACGTCCCTCGCCGCTCCTCCCTCTGCAAGGTAGCAAGCACCTCCTCACGGGCGCATTCGAAAGTACGGACCCAGGTGTGGCCTAAGCCCATGAAAGCAAGCTTGGCAAGTGCATTCAGCCTCCCAGCAGGCTTCCTTGCATCACTCCACCGCAGTATTTTACACTAAAAAAGGAGAAACGAGGCTTTGTAAGGCAGATCCCTGGTTGTTTCAAAATGGAAGACATGGCTTTTGGCAGGAGTATGGCAAAAAGAGGGAATAAGGAAGCCTGAGGTGCTGCCCCAAGCCATGGCAAGCAGTAGGTAACACATGGATTTCCAGCTACCGCAAGATCACGTTTCCAACACCTCATCTTACTGTTCCACAGCCTGTAAAATTTCAGCAGAGAGAGGGAAAATTAAAAAAAAAAAAAAAAAAAAAAAAAAGGTGCAAGTGTTCAAGCCAAGCGTCATCACCCCCAACCCAGTGCTCACACCCAGAAGGACCTAACCTCTAAGCCAGACCTCGCGACAAAGCCACAACAGCCATGGGGCAGCTTGCCATCCTCCAAGTCCCAAATGAGCTTCCTCAGTTTGGGAACAAAAGTGAAGGTCTTTATCTTAAAATCTGGAAGCGTACGCTCTTCATGGCTGCGCACTGCCCTCCCCTCCCTGCACAGCAGACATCTCCGTAATTATTCCAGGAACAAACCATCCACCAAAACGCAGCCCACCGCTTCGATGACCAGAAGGCGTTAACAATTGTATTTATTTACAAGGAGAGAAAAAAAAAATTAAAAATTCCAAGCAAGCCTGAAAGCACGGGGACCGAGGCAGGGGTGTGTGTTTGTTTTAAAGTGCCTACCCGCATCTGCGGGATCAGCCACATTATCCCAGCAACACTGGGAAGGCTCACAAAGGCCAGAAATGCCCTCTTTTCAAAAGGGCAGTTTAAATGCTGCAGAAACTGGGTCAGCAACAGGCCACAGAAATACCTAAGCAGGCAGCAGGCACCTCGTGGGTTGTAGGCAGCAGGCTTGCGGCAAAGGACTCGAATGAAAGACAGAACACACCAAGACAGAAATCAGACAATAGCTATTGAAGAAAGGCAGTTAATAGCAACAAAGCACATAAAGCACGGGTCAAGGAGTCGGTCAAGTACAGGCCCTTCAACTCCTTACCCTCCTCCAGTTGCCAGGAATCAAGATTTAGACACAAACCAGCGATGCACATGGCGCACAGCACTAGCGGGCAGGCACAAAAACTAAGCAGGCATGTTAAACCCACAGAATGATAAGGAACTGCAGAACTTATTCTACAATAATTACGTAGCTGCTGACTTCCCGAGGGTAGTGCAGTGCTCCTTGTTGTTCCAGTCTCATTTAAAAAAAAAAAAAAAACCAAAACCAAAAAACAAGAATCACATGATTTATGCTTATATACAGTGAACATACTCATCATCTCCGTGTCCAGGTCTTCACTGTTTGTACATTTATTGATGGGTTTATTGCAGAGATCTTGATTTCAAAATGCCAACCCACAACTTCGGTTGATAGGACAATGTAATTCAGCACAAAAAAAATATATATGTAGGCAAAATGTGAGAGGTGACCTACACAGAATCATAGAATCACTTTGGTTGGAAAAGACCTTTGAGATCATCGAGTCCAACCTTTAGCCTAACCCTGCCATTCCACCACTCAACCATGTCCCTAAGCACCTCATCTATCCTTCTTTTAAATACCTCCAGGGATGAGGACTCTACCACCTCCCTGGGCAGCCCATTCCAGAGCCTGACAACCCTTTCGGTGAAGAAGTTTTTCCTAATGTCTAGCCTAGTGAGGTCTAAACTTGCTGACTGCTTTGCACCCTGTGTAATAGCTGACATTAAATGAGCACGCAGCACTACTGTAGCACACTTTTGCCAGCCAGAGTGGGGAGACTTGATTCCACTTTGCACGGACCCTTAAAATCATTTTACATAAACAGAGGTGGTGGTTAAACAAGGTGCAAGCAGTTATGAATCAGTCACTCTCTCCTTTCGCTCATTTCACTTCCCTTTTGCTATTGTGTATCCTTCCTTTCATCGTTAGATTGCAATCTGCTCTTGTCCCTTATCAGTTTTGCCTATCACTTGAAATAAGCAAGCTTTCATTTTTCCCTTCCTACCAGCATCTTTGTTTCCTTTGCTTTTTTTTTTTTTTTTTTTCAGGGGCACTTCCTCCCCCCCCCTTTTTTTTGGTCTCTCCACAGTCTTGAGTCATTTTTTCTCTTGTTACCATACTTGCCCACCTGCCTCTCTGGCAATTACACCCTGTCCTTCCTCCGCTGCCAAATTCTAGCCCAGACAGGTTCAGCATCGCAGCAGAGTGATTTCCGGCACCACGCTAGGCAAGATGTCTCCCCAGCTGCCCAGCCTCTCTCTCCCCAGCCGGGCGACCATGCGTGGATAGCAGCAAGCGTCCTGTTTCGGTAGGGTTTTACCTCAACCAACACACTGCTCTGAGCTTCAGTAAGAGGCAGCAGGCTGAAGACGAGCGCCCTGTGCACCGAAGCAGACAGGAGGCATGTGAAGCAGCTCTCCCAGGCTTGCACCGCTCACCGAGAAAGCTCTGGTAGTTGCATGGGTGACCTTTGCTTCTGCAGCAGAAAGTCCTGCAGCACCCAAGGTGCAGGCTGCCAGCCACAGCCTCTGCCCCAGGACAACATAGACCAAGGCCGGGCGTCTCAAGTCTCTGAACTTGCATGAAAACCTGAGCAGAGAGGGCAGGCCAGGCTCGTCGTGCAAGTCAGAAACGCTGGGGGTATGAAAAATTTTCTGCAACTTCACCTGCCGCCTTGCCCTCCGCAGCAAGGGGAAGCTGCATGTGACAGGGGAAGGAGCGGAGGCAGGAGAGCTCAGGGGGACACAAGCACTCCCTCACAGTGGGCTCCAAAATTAGGAAACCCGTCACTCCCCCTCCCCCTGAAGGACTGGGCAAAACAGGCTGCTCCTGAGGGCAATTCAGAGCAGCTAAACTAAACTTCTTGACCGTCCTCTGGCAAAACCCTCCTCTCTCACTGCAGGAGCTGGAGGTGACCAACCTTCCAAGCTCTGTCCCCAAATCACTCCTCCACCACTGGCCAGGGAAGGGAGCTTCCCCACAGACAAGACAAGACCAGGTGGGGATGGGTCCTGCCTGTCACCAAGTGCCAGCTCCAAGAGGGCAGGTGAACCTTGCGCGGCTGCTGTCCTTAAGGCTCTTCCATTGCTTTGAATTACATTTTGTTATCACGATTGGTGCAAGCTGACTACCACCATACGATGGTAGTATGGTATTTTGACCTGCTTTCAAGCAACAGACGGGCAATGTAAGCATATGGGATACTGCATGATGCTGTAAATACGGGATAACACCACTGCAAAATAGTCCAATGGCCTCAGTAACACTACTGGTTTTCCCACTTAGCCGCTACCTTGCTGCCACCTCCTCCTCCTCAGATGCACAGCCCCTTGGGCCCTGGCTCCTCACCAAGGAGCGGGACCGAGCTGCCGCATCCACGGGGTTCACAGCAGCCTCTCCAGAGAGAGCTGTGCTGGGACAAATGTCCGACGCTCCCAGAGGGGATGAAAAGGGGAAAAGGCAGCACTTGGTGCAACCTTGCAGTGTAGTTTGTTGCAAGACGAACATCTCTGGGTACCCAGCCAGCCAGTGAGCACTTCATGAGGGGAAAGAAAACCACCCCTCCTCCTCCCACATCCCACAGCAAATCCCACTGCCTCTCCACCCAGAGGTTTAATATCAAGACACCAGTGCAACCATGACGCTGGGCCATACTTGTTAATACTTATAGCATCACTACTCCAAAACGCTCAGGATCTGCAGCCAGTGCGCAGTGCAGGAGTTGACCTGCTACAGCACTACTTCTGCTAGGAGCTGGTGCCCGATGCCCAGAGGGCACCGAAAACTTGGGTTTCCAGCCCTGCAGGTGATGACAGTCGCTTGCCAGTAACTTTGGTAGAGTCCTAAGGTAAAAACACAAACCTGTTCTATTTCAGATGCTTATAATAATCCTTGTTAGGCTGTTCTACTTTTCAAGTAGAGAGCAAACAACTTCATACAGTAATTTCTGCGCTAACTCCAAAGGCAACCAGATCTTTCAGGGAGTCATCTAGTATCCACAACTCTGAAATTTCATGCAATGTACGTCTCTGTACTCTAAGCAGTGCCTCAGTAGCAGCAGTCACAGAAGTGTAATTACTTTAAAATTACAGCTTTTATTTTCTACCAAACATAACCAACTTGTTTTTAACGAATCACTGCAATTTGTCCTCAAAGAAAATAAAAATACTGTATTGTCAGATAATTCAGTAATATTCAAGCAGTCTTCCTTTTTATTCTACAGCTCCTTCAGGGCTCAGCTCTGTTGTGCAAGGACACTGCTAACACTGCAATGTACCTGAAGGTGGGTTTCAAACCCAGTGAAAGGTACCCATAGACCCCACCTGTATAAAACCCCAGCCTGTAACAGATGAGTAATTAACAGCTTTTACATATTCCCACCAAGAAAAGCCTTGAGAACATGGTGTACTTCGCTTTGGCACTCTGACACAAAGCAGCAAGGAGGTCCGAGAGCCTTAAAAAAACTGGCACATGTGCATTTTCAATTGCTTGTGGAAACCGCACCGCTCATCCGAGCGCACTTAGAGCGATGGGAGTTAAAAGGCAGCACAATATACAGGAACCTCAAGAGCTTGGAAACCATACAAAGGATCCTCCTCACAAATAATACAAAAAGCAGCATGCATCTGTTTTTTCTCTCTGTGGTGCTAAACACATCACACCGAGACTGCTGGCTCAGAGTCAAAAAAGTCTCCAAAGTCCTTCTTTGTTCCAAGTGTATTCCCGACGGCAGCGTTGGGACAAATGCCGGGAGATGGCATTCAAGCACATACACATGTATTCATATTGCATAGGAAACAAATACCGACAGCTGAAGGACTGCAAAGAGTTGCCAGACCCCACCAAACCCACACGCTGCACATGGAGGAACCCTTCAGGAGTGCTCACAGGGAGAAGGGCACTAGCAGGAAGCAAGATGCCAGGTGGCCTTTTTTTTTGTTTGTTTGTTTAATTTTGATAACCAGAAATCACAGAATTAATTGAAGCAGACTCACAGTAAAGGTCAAGACCTCAGTATGCCAACCAACTTCAAAAAAAAAAAAACCATTAACATTTGGATACACTGCTTGCCAAACACTGTCAGCTCTGAAAAAAGCGTTCAGGATTTGATGGCAACACTTGCAGTGACTCAAAGCCAGTCTCTAGAGCTTCTGCAAGTCTGAGATACTGTACAACCACCCCATTTGGGACCCTCTCTTAGGACCCTCAGAAGCTTTTCTAACAAGTAACCACCACACGGGTGACTAGGAGAAGCCTCCAGTAAATCAGGAGGGGAAACAGGGCTGTAAGAACACAGCAGCATTCAGGGGCACAGAGAACAAAGAAGAGTAAAATGAGAGATTATTAACTTTCCACTAGATCAGATATCAGCATTCACACGATTAAAAAAAGCTGGGAAATTCCCACTCAGGAGATAAATATGTATGTGCTACCAACAAGGCAGATATTAGCAGAAACTAAAAGATAGGCAGATTACTAACTGGTCATTTATCTCTATCTACTTTGTAAAGCTGAGGCTGCCTATTTAATTCAAAGTTAACTTTTTCTTTGAGACAGAGGTGCAGAGATATGTGACAAGGGAATTATGCTTCAGTCTCTCAAAGAAAATAACCAGGTCACAGAGAAAAACATTAAAACCATAAACAGCAATTTCAAAAATTTGGAGAGCAATATGTAATGATTTATATAAGCAAAAGAAATAGTGAGAATGTATGTCAGAACAATTTTGACTTAAGGTCACTTTTTCTTCTTCATATATTTCATCCAAGTTCCTGAAAGTCTTCCCAGGCATTTTGAAGTGTGTCAAATTATCATCCTATTGATATACAAGTGTCTCTGAAGGCCAGACCAGTTTCAAATCTCAGGACCGCAAAGGAACCGAGGTCGTCTTTTATAATGCAAGCTCAGCTACATTACTGCAAGTGTCACCATCCCATCGTCTGAAAGAACAGTTTCTAGGCTTAAAAAATACCCCAGTGAGTTGTCTTCCACATTTCTCATGTTTCCTTAAAGAACACACAGCTGTGAACAAACATTTTAACAAAACTTTTTCTTGCTCTAAAAGCCCAACTTCTAACTGAAACACGACAAAACCGTGAACCAGAGACAACACAGCCCGTGCTTTCAACAGCATCAAACACGATACACCATCCTCACTTTCTCCTTTTCACTTCCAAGTCCTCACAGCTTCGCCATGTACCCTTCATGAAATTTTGAAGTCGAAGTTGGCTTTTATCAGGCGGTAACAAAAAGCATTATTTTGTACTTCAAATTTCTTAATTTTGACATCCGTGGAGTTCTGGTATCCAGGTGGGTGCAATGGTAAACCACTGACTACAGCTCACCGGGTACTGCAACAGTGCCTTGGAGCAGACAAGAGGCTATGAGAAGACGAGTACTTCACCCAAAACAAGAACACAGGGCTACTTCTCACCCTCCTCTTGGAAAACATTTTCCCTTCTCTCTCCTTTTCCTCATAATTATAAGCAAAAAAAATTCTTCATGACGACTGGTTTTGATTGAGGAATTCCTGTGTTTAAAATTTATACAAAGTCTATTTGTTCTACAGAAAGCAAGGTCTGTTTTGTACACACACACAAAAAAAAATACCCTGAGTTGCCCATGTCTAATTATATTTCCACTGCACTTTCTAAAAGTTACAAAGACAAACACACAAGAAATACAGCTTTACTTGTACACCACTTTGGGGGCAGGAGGTTGGGAGGCAGATAAGGTGACTATTAGCACGGCCAGTTTTGCCCTCTATCTTCCTCATCTCAAGAGGCAGCTTGGACGTAACATAGAGTGGTGGACGCCTGAGAGGACAAGCAGACACCTAAAGTATTCATACTGACCACGTGTTTCTCCTAGGCAATTAGCTTATTTGATTAAAGCAAACTCTTCTACAAATATAAAACAAATATTTGCAGTGAGTACTCAGAACTCTGCAAGAGTTAATACACACTGCCGTCACATGCAAGTATAATATTTGATATACTTTTCTTCCCCCTGAAGTGAACAGGACTATTTTGCCCTGATGAAGAGGGGGGTTGGTCATTCTGCAATAACCACCACAAAGAAAGTCTCTTCCTAAAGCAGCTACTGAAGAAAGTGGATAAAAATTATGTTTAAGACAATGTAACCAAGATATTTTTTAAAACTTCAGCTTGAATTTATAACCAAGACTGAACTGAAAGGGCTACAGATGAGCTATTTGCTCTGTTTCCCTGTCCATGTTTTTACTTAGGTTACTATGGCAAATGCCAATATTTCTGAAAAGGCTCCTTCACCTACTTGCCTACAAGTCATGCACTCGGAGCCACTGCCAGGGCAGGAGCGTAGCTTTCCCAGAGCACATTTCCTAGTCAAACAAAAATACGTGAGGCACTGTAAGCTCACTTTGTGTTACCTTTGAGTCTCTAGGAAGGTTAGAGGCAGGTAACAGCATTGCCTGTAACACTTTATTACACCACATCAGATAGATTTCAGGTACCTTTATGCTCAGCTTATAAAAATCAAGCCAGCGTGCTGGGGTTGGTGATGAAGTAGACTGTCTGCAAATTCCTGAAAGGGAGCAAGCTGTTACTTTGGCTTTTTCTATTTTGTCACCATTTGCCAATCTGCAACAGCAGAAAAACTATGGAGCTAAATGCATCCAGGGTGTCAACTTTCAGATTGCTGACATCGTTCTAGTATTCCAAATGTCTGTTGTTTAACTGTATAATGGCAAAATTAAGATTACTGCAAATTAAGACCTCTTAAGGGCAGCTAAGAAACAGCTATAAGGGAAGTAAAAATAATGTATTAATAATAAATTATAGATATAAAGCTAAGTATTTTGTGGCCTACTGCCCACAAATCAGAAGGATTAGCCTGAGATTAACATACATCTGAAACTCGTTATTAGTGTATTAAAATGTAAAAGTAGAAGCACAAGAAGAGAATTCCTGTTCTGAACTACTCATATTATAGAAGCAGCACGTATGGGCTAAGGGGACGCTAAGTTTACAGTGATTAGGACAAGGATCAACATGCCACAGCAGCTGTTTGCTTTTGCTTTTCTTTTTTTTTTTTTTTTTTTTTTTTTTTTTTTTTTTTTTTTTTTTTTTTTTTTTCCCCCCTCTTCTCTAAACATACAAAATGTGTCCTAACATCCCCTTTTTCAAAACAAGGCAGGTTAAGCTTAACAAGAAAAATGCCATGTTCCAGAGCAGACTTGCAGAGGGCTCGTGGCGCAGGGCTGCCTGGCACTACGAGCTGACTCTCCCCGGGTGTTTGCTGAGCGACTATACCAACAGCCTGTGCCACCACGGGATCTGCCGCTGCTCCCGCACAGATTTGCAGCCAGTACCGAAACAAACACAGAATGGGAAATAAGACACCGTGTGCCCTTGTCCCACCTGCTCAAATCGGGATTGTCCTAACTCTAAAGGCCGTGCATTCTGGGTGGACTCTGTCCCAAAGCATAGGCTACAGGAGTTTACTGACAGCCTGAAAAAAAACTAACGCGCACAACAAATTACGTACATGTGTGTGCACTTGCCTTCAACTTACCATACAGCGGCACACCCATGCGATTTGCCACACTACCCACCCAAAACCTATCAGCTGCCTCCAAGGCTATCCCCTTGCGCCGATGCAAATGCTCTAATCCTCCTCCTACCCAATAGCCACTGATTTGATAAGGCATTACTCCCAACATATGACAAGATGGTCTCCCTCTCAGCCCCACGCTTTTGGGGGACTAACCTGCTCAGCCGTCTCATCAACAGTGAGCAGAGCAGCAGATTTGGCTGGGCTCCTCCCCAGCTCCTCCTGCACCACAGTAGATAAGGGAGCAGAGTCAGCCTTGGCACCAGTACCACCACGCAACCACCCACCCCAAGAGCCGGCCAAAAGGCAGGGGAAGAAGAGAGGGGACAGAAGGACCAAGGAAAGAGAAGAAAGATGACGGGAGGTCCAGACCAGAGCTGCACCAAAAGATGGGCAGCAGCTTGGGAGGAGCCAATTTGCCAGGTGAGCCACATTGCCACACACGGCTCCGGTGTCAGCTCTGGCACCCATCCGGCACAGCGGGAGGAAAAGACCAAGGGAGCAGTTCCATGCACGCATTTTTTCAGCTGACGCTGCCACAGAAAGCAAGAGGGAAACCCACCAGAGAATGACCACAGGTAAACGAGAAGTGCTTTAAATCCAGAGGAGTTTTCTGACACAGCTTGTAAGGCTGCACAAGGCAGGGGACAGCACCATTTCAGGCATGGCCTGGACAGAAACTAAAAAGAAAGAAGAGATGCCACCAAAAGGTACACAAGAGATCTGCAGAAGAGACAGAAAACGGGAAAAGAAAGTGAAGAAATTATTAACAGAAGCAAAGATAGGTACAGGACACCAAACTGTAAAGAAGAGTTTAATTTGTCAGGTCATTACGTGTGAGAAAGTTTACTCCAGTAGCACATATCCACAAACACAGCTTCTTCACGTACACTAATCCCCATGCAAACAATAACCTCACAGCCCCAGCCGGGGGGAGGCTGTCACTGCCTGCTATTTTCACCAGTATAGAAACTGGGGTAAAGACAGCCCCTGTGGCTTTTCAAGGCGGCATGAGCCATATGAAAGTAGAAGCGCCAATTCTCAATTACCACACCAAGATTGCCTTCATTTCTCAAAGGCAGATTGTCACCCATAGGTGAGAAGGTCCATTTTAGGTCAGCGTACAAGCCAACGCGCAGGTCAAACAGTCACTGACCTGACCACAGGCATCCTCCAGCCCAAGAGGACTCATGACCGCGAGGGAAATACCTACATACCAGCAGGGTTTTTTTCAACGCAAGCAGACAAGACTTTTGACGATGAGCGGGATTGCAACAGGATATCAAAAAGTAGTTAAAACTGGCCACATATCACCTTTAAAATATTTCAGCTAAGGTCATTTAGGACCTACGCCGAGGATAGAAGTTTGACAGCTCTTTGCAAAACAGAGCAGGACTGTCTTGTTTGCCATTAACTCCAGATCCTAGAAAGTCATAGCCTTAGCTCCTCAGGCTGGTGTGAAACGCAGTGCAGCTGGCCTAGGCGGCTGCTCTCACTTCAGAAATGTCTGAAAGCAACTTAGAAACAAATAAATAAATGGATAGCTGACTCATTTGCTAGCACACAGCACTGGCATGCAATGTCTCAGGAAAATGAGGGTTTTTTTTTTTACTCCCTGTATCAGCCGACAGGCAACATGATTTTGCAAAAAGACCCGTATTTTGGAAGCAGCGATGCACACAAGGGCACAGCTGCCCCTAAACAGAATTTAATACAAAGTTCAGCAAGGCAAAGTTCATCAGTGAATGAATTACAACACATAAAACAGAGATAAAAGATTAAAGCAGCAAGAGTTCAGCCTGCCACCCTGGCTGCGCCTGGCAGAAGTGTAAGGAAGGAGAGGAAGAGTAACACCGATAGTTCCTTCCAAAACTGTTCCTTCATCTGCAAGAGATCCCCCAACTTTGTTGACCTTCTAGCAATTTTCTTCACTAAGCTTTTTGTGTTCGAGCTTCACATTATCCTCTGTGTTCCCTACAGGCGTTTCCTTAGGGCTTTTCACCCAAGTGTAACAGGTAGGTGCGTGCATCTCATTTCCAATCACAGAATCGGAGGCGTTGGAAGGGACCTTGGGAGATCATCTAGTCCAACCCCCCTGCTAAAGCAGGCTCTCCTAGAGCATACTACACAGTACTCCGTCCAGGCGGGCTTTGAATATCTCCAGAGAAGGAGACTCCACAACCTCCATGGGCAGCCTGTTCCAGTGCTCTGTCACCCTTAGAGTAAAGAAGTTTTTCCTCATATTCAACTGAAACCTCTTATGTTTCAGTTTGCACCCACTGCCCCTAGTCCTGTCGCTGGACACCACTGCAAACAGACTGCTTCCATCCTCGTGACTTCCGCCCTTAAGATATTTGTACGTGTTGATAAGGTCCTTTACTTCGAAGGATTATATGAAGTAGGCGTCCAGTAAAACTTAAAATTAGTAGTCCTTTGGTGACTTGGTAAAACTGTAAG
Organism: Egretta garzetta; assembly: GCF_000687185.1. Classification (NCBI taxonomy): domain Eukaryota; kingdom Metazoa; phylum Chordata; class Aves; order Pelecaniformes; family Ardeidae; genus Egretta; species Egretta garzetta. The sequence goes on from NW_009258315.1 coordinate 413,410, forward strand.
TAGGATACAACAGCAGTGACTTATCAATTATAAACCAAAGTTAACCAATATCAAAGCAGTTTTTGGCGCAAGTAAAAACACCCATTCTGTGCACACCGTAGAAATGTGTTACTTTATGCAAGTGCATTAATGGTGACTAAAAAGCTTTTTCCCAAGAAATGCAGCTTTTTTCTTTTTTAATAGACACACAGATTTCTGCTTCTTTTGTAAAAAAATTTTTAAAACTAGTAAAAACGTAATAAAAAGCAACTTTTGCTATTACAAGTTAGGACCAAGCATATATACTAGGAAAAGTCTTCATGTAATTTTTCAAATGCTTTTGGGGTGTAAGTTTAATGACAATCTAAATGATTAGTGGCGCTCAATATAAGCTTTGCTTGAAAATGATGTTTTAGGATGGTTCCTTTCAAACAGTTTAAGCACTCACTGACACTCTCAAAACTCTTTTTGGCCTTTCATTTTGAAACACCTTCTCAATGGATACTCAGTTTGACTTCAGTAGAAATATTTAAAAAATAAACAACATAAAACAATGTTTTTTCAGTATTTGGACATTTCTTCTGTCACAAAACCAATTTTTACTCTTTTCAGCAAGCAGAAGGAAAAAAAAAAATTCCAGCTGATCCTAACCTACTTTTCAATCTTTCTTTTCCCAAGCTAGTTATCTGGTACCCAGGTGTACCACCAGTCCCATGCCATTACTTTCCAAGAATTGAACTGTCAGAAGTTCTGGCACTAAGACCACAGCCTTTCTTGAAGGATGAGTCACCTCCGAAGTGTCTTTAACAGTCCATCTACTGCACCAGACTCACCTGTGCCTCTTGGCTGGAGATGAGATGAAGTTGTGGCCGGTGAGCAATTGCCACATACAACCTTGCAATGTCAAGCAGGCTCATTCTCCCCGGCCACTCTGGATTTTTCCTGAAGCAAACGTTATAACTACATCTCTTAAGTATCCACTAAACCTCCAAGTAATTTTGCAGTCTGTGCACCTTAACTGCTTGGTTGTCTCTCAGGCAACTAGTACGGTACTCCCTTGCTACCTTCACCTTCCAATTTCTCTTCCATGTCTGGAGCACTATTTAACAGACAGCAAAAAAATCACAGGATTAGGAGTAATCCCACCTGGCAATCAGGCGAGGTCAAAGTGCCAGGCACTGGCTGTCACTCCTGGGGCTGCACTATCATCCCAGCAAGAACCCGTTGGGAGCTGATACCATCTACTGCCCCAAGCAGCTCCAGTCCATGGGGTCAAACGCTCTCCCAGGGATCAAAGGCAAAGGTTCAACAGAAATGCTTGACTGAGCCAACTGCATCACACTTACAATTTTCCTAGCAGTTGATACCTATCTACTCAAAGCAAAATATATCCTGTCACACATAAAGGCTGGAAATGTTCTCTTACTCGCTAATTACATACCATAATCTTAGTATTGTATGGCTTTCCTTTCTCGTGGATTATTAATGCACATCACACATTAACAGTACATGCTCCACATCTTGAGTCAGCAGTTTATTTGGGTGCAAATTTTGTTTTCTTTAACATGTCAGATGGGAAACTGGATCCTCAAAGGCCTTTCTCTAGAAGTCTTCAAAACCAAGGATTAAGCATGTCATACATGTGAGAATTTATTTTTCTTCTTTTGGTAGTCCCATGTCTACTTCCTTGGCATGGAAAGCTAAAAATGTTGGTAGCATCATTTGTGCACATCACCTAACAGTATTGTCCCTTTATCTGTGCCAGACTTCTACATTTGACTCATTCTGCTGCTTTAGCGAAAGCATAATAAAAAAACGAGCACCTACATCTTCAAAATTTGCTACTGCCAGCTGTGGCAACTGAACAGTTATCAGCATGAAGGAAAAAAAAAACCCAAAACCCCAAACTGTAAACACCTGTCATTGACTTTCTTAGAATCATAGAATTGTCTAGGTTGGAAAAGACCTTTAAAATCATCAAGTCCAACCGCTAACCTACACTGCCATCCCGCCACTACACCATGCCCCTAAGCACCTCATCTATCCTTCTTTTAAATACCTCCAGGGATGGGGACTCGACCACCTCCCTGGGCAGCCCATTCCAGAGCCTGACACTTTCTGTGAAGAAATTTTTCCTAATGTCCAGCCTAAACCTGCCCTGTCGTAACTTCAGACCATTAACAAAACTTCCTGAACCAAAGTTGTTCTGGAAGGCATCTTTTTACTGTTGGCTTTCAAATGTAAGAAATGTTTTTTTTAAGGGAACTTGAAGCTTTTTTTAATAGGCTAGTCCAAATACATGTGGCTTTAATTCTGTCAAAGACTGTGGCCTGAAGCGGTACATCCAGCAACTCAAGCATCTACTGTCCAGCATTTCTTATTTCGAGTCTGATCCAGAAAGACACGGAACAGCGGAAAGCAACCTGTGGTAGCATCCAAGCAATCAGAAAGGCAGGAAGCATAGGCTGGAAATTAAGGAGTTGCTAATTACCTTTTTCTCACTCAGGGCAACTGCAAACCCACAAACCTCCAAATCAACCATTTCTCATTCACCTCCGAAATAGCTCTTTACAAAAATTGCTATTTTGAAGTCTTTTTACTTCCATGCAAGCTTCTGTATTTGTTAAAGCTAAACGTAAGGCAGGAATAATGAGACAACATCCATCCCCCTTGGGGACCTGCCACAAAACCAACAGCAAACCAAGAAGCCCACCCCAGCTGGAAGATCCTGTGATGCACATGCACAGGAAGACAGTTAACAGACTGTTAATACTTTACTTTTTTTTTTTTTTTTTTTTTTTTTTTTTAAGTAGGTTAGCAAGCTCTCAAGAGAGCCCATTAACCTAGAATTAAAAACTGAATAAAACAATGTTTTGGGAAGAGACTTTCTCCTTTATGCCCCAAGATGCTGAACTCTCTCTACTTTCTTCAGCTCTCGGGAAAATTTTGAATTCTCTATCTCCATTAACTTCTGTTCATACCGCTACTTTAAGGTGCTTTGCTTCTAGGGGCTTCACATCAAATTCCAGTAGCTTTAGCTGATTTCCCTAGGGCACGCTGGCAGACAATGAGATGGAGATGCTGCAAGCTCTCAGGTTTTGCTGCTACAGGAAAAGGAAATCCCCATGATTTCACATATAGTAACATATGCCAAGGGAATGAAAGTTAATCTGGAAAGAAACTAATAAATTCTAGTCTTTCTAACATACCTTTGCTAGGCCTTCTTCATGAAGTCTCCACTACAACATTCCTTCAGTATTCAGAGCACACACAGATGGGTGTGTTTACATATGCCAGCAAACCAAAACGGTTTAAAAGATGCACATAAACCAGTGTCTGTTTAGGCAAGTTTCCTGAAGCATTTCAGTATGACAACAGAAGGATGTTTCCATGCATGAAAGTGAACCGTATAAACTTTACTTTCAGAAAACAAGTTCATTTTTGGAAATGAGTAATTACTAGAAAAATCTTTAAGCACCTGAATGACAAAAAAAAAAATAGTCAAACCACTTTTTCCTATGTCCTATCTGAGTCTTAAGAACAATTTATCTTTTCAGTAATATTTTTATTATTGCCATAGTAGCCAGTTTGTCCATCCACCTCCAGAGAAGAGGCAGGTGGGGACTTTTTTTTTTCCCCCCCTAAACTACATTCTCTCTGCCTACTAACAAAAAACTCAGAAACCACCTCAAGCGCAGCATTTGAGACTGCTCTCTTCTGACTGCCTCTCAATAAGGAGAGCATGCTTAGGCACACAGTGAATATTTTGCATCGAAACCATAGGAGCCCCCAGCTGAAAATCAGAAAGTTGCATTTGTGCAGGGAAAATGCCAGCTTTCAGCATTTACCCCTCTTTTCACAAGGGGAGATGGAAAAAAAAAAATCCTGTATTCAGGTAGGAATTGGGGGACGTAGGTAAGCACAAGCTGTCAGCGGCAGCAGTAATTCTCCCATCCTGTTGTTATACCATCTTTGTCATTCCAACGGAGATGAGGCACAGGAGCCCTAATGTGATGCTGGTTTCGGACAAGAAGGTTCCCAACGGTGCAGAAAGAGGGGGAAAAGCCACATGAAGAAATATTGCAGTGTAGGACAGACCCACCGTAACCACCCCCTTCCCACCCCCAGGCTTACCCCTTCTGCCAGCTCCCAGCAAGGCTTGTGTTTTATCAGATCTATTCGCTCTCAAAGCCAAGCTAAGGGCAAAGACAGGAGATAAATGAGAAAAGCATTTCTGGCTAACTGCAGCCGTCAGAGCACCGTGGTGTTACAAGTGTTTATTTTAAGTCTTGTAATCTTTCTGGCTGGCATGGCACTGAAAGCTGTACCCACATTAACACATACCAAAGGAAGGAAGTGTTTCACTGGTAGATGTCCAAGCATTTTAAACTGGACGCTCAGAGGAAACAAAATGTGTATTTAAAAAATAATCTGTGATGCTATTTACCCAACCCTTCAAAATAGAGGAGGCCTGATATTAACAGAAACAGCAGAGTTGAGGCTACAGTTCTTCAGAGCTTTATTATTCATCTGACTTCAAGAAACAAGGCAGGATATTTATTGTTCCACAGCAACACATTAATAAGCTTTTGGCTTTAAATCTTCTTCACCTCCCTCCCCACCTTTGTACACATTAACACTCCAAGACTTCTTATGCTTGCAAATTTTGGAAAATTGTCCTCTTGTTTAAAGAAATTAATTACAAAATATACAATAAAGCAGAATTAATAAACACAGTTTTCTGTGTAAAAGCAACGAAAAACAAATGCAGCTTAGAGACAGAATAAGGATAAAAGAGATGTGAGAGGGCATTTCAGTCCTGCATACACTGCGCATGGTTTTCTAGTTTTGCTAACAAATTAGTATTAACATTAGTTGAGAAAAATCATAAGCCACAAGTAATGAAAATCTATTTAATATGCAGCAGGAAAAAAAAAATCATTGCTAGTAGTCTGCCCAATTACACTTCAGTATTTCCTAAAGCAAAAACCAAAACAAGCTTCAATACTCCTGTTTTCATTTGAGCTTTGCTTACCTTTGCTCTTGTGGATGCTCTTCCACATCCTCCTCTGAGTCAGCCTGACAAACAGAGAAAATACCATGTAAGAATCTCAGAACGGTGACAGGGTGCACTGGCCATATATACCATTTTTAACTTTGCCGAAGATGGACTCTCATGTGACTGGCTTGCAAAACAAACTCAGAAATCTAAAATTCCTACAGCAATTCCGTTACGATTCAAGTAAGGTGGATGATGGCCTTCCCATTTGAGGTTGCAGCTCATTTTGCCAAGATAAATGGTGAGTTAACAGGGCTACTCCAATATTCTTTTCCAAATACTGACTGAACAGGCTTATTTTCCATTTATACAAATGCATCTCTGCAAAATTCTGCTCACACATATAATTTCAATCTAAAACCATCAACTGTCGACAAACTACAGGAAGACTATTTCCTCCAGCTTCAAATTATCTGCCCCCCATCAGTAAATTTCATTAGCCAGTACCTGAGAAAACAGGAGGCAGAATGCCTTGAAATTCAGAGTACGTGGTAATGCCAAAAGCAAAGGCAAGGTACCACATTCCAACAGGGACGGCGATATCCCAAACCCAGATCTTATCAGTGATCAGCAGCACGTACAGAAATCGGAGAGAGTAGAAGCTTTAAACACAACAGCTTAGCTCAGCTGCTGGGCTAAAGTAATTTTCGAGACGTACAGTTAACAAACTGTGCCAGCTCACAGTTCACAACTAACCACTTTGAGCTGTCTACAGGAATGAACTCAAGCATCGGTTCAATGAGCTCCCTGCAGGAAATCCATTTAAAACAAGCAGGTAGCTGCTCTGAACCAGCCGGGATCTCCAGGAAAGCTTTAGGTACAACTCAAAATGGAGCGTGTTACAGCCACCCAACCCGCACTGATGAAACCAGGGACAACTTTAGGGAGATTAACGTTTTTCAGGAAAAGGTCACAGTATCCTGCCAGGAGCAGCTGGTAAGTTTTCCCGGTTCCAAGACACAGACCTTAAAAATGAAGAAGTAGGGATAAAAAAAACACTCCAACACACACTTTTAAAATTAAAAGAGTGCACTTTCCACCACCCCTCCTACACATTTCACATGTAAGTGTATCACGGAACAGGCCCCAGGTCACCAGCTTTGACCCTAGCTCCTATTTTCAATGCATACTGGGGAAAAAAAAAAAAAAAAAATCACCCACAAAAACAGCGAGCATCTTTCTACAGGCATCAGATGCTTAAGCAGGCCAGGCAGCACTACTCATCTACTGAACAGGCCAGGCAGCAGGATTTCTGAAGACCTGAGCCCCATGAAGGGGGAAAAAAATGACAGCCACGCTAAGGCAGCAAATATGGTTAATGTTACTATTGATAATTAAAATTATTATGGCTAAAATGATGACTTTATGGCTAATATTATTACAGATCTTGCCAAAAGCTAGCAGTTGCATCTACTTCAATCTTTTGCTACAAGCAGCTCATCTAACAGAAGCAGCACAGCCTTCACCATAGCATAACCAAATCTGTACAAGACTGACAGGGAAGTACAAGTTAATTTGAGGACTTGACGATCTTTCTGTATGCCTGCCCTTAAAGGGACATTGGAGACATCATGATAATTGTCCAGGATCTGCAGCACATCACACGACTCTTCAGCACTGACCTACCTGCCTAGAGGGCCTAGCATCTGGCCCTCACGAAGACCTGGTCACCTTCTCTCACAACTGAGCTAAGCCTTGTTAGACTCTACCAGTAAGGCACAATACAAACCCACCATGTTTTCCAGCTTCTCCAAGCTCCTTTTGTACTTCCAGGACCTCAATACAATACACCAAGCAGAATTAGAGGACTCCTCATCCACCTCGTCCAGAAACAGCTTCTCTGCCACAACAGTCTGGCAAGCTATCCTCATTTTAAATGGCTTAACTCCTCCTTTAAATGGCTTAACATCTGCCAGGGATCAGAAACCTGGGACCATATCATTACACAGTGCTCACACTTAGCACTAGCTATCTTACCACTTCTCTTCACTTCTTCCTCAAGCAATGATGAAGAAAATCTTCCCAATCTACAGTGCAGCCACAGCATAAAATCTCCATTGTGCAAGGAAAAAAAAAAAATCTAAAAAAAAAATCAGCCTCAATTCTAAGCATGCACACAGAGCCCCATGTCCAGCTTTCTCCTATCTTCTCTCCTCTGTATGCCACAGGCTCCATGTATACTCACATTGAGGATTAAAAAAAACCAAAAAAACCCCAAAACAACAAAACCCACAGACTTTCTCAAACTACCATACAACCAAACAAGTACTACAGGGGGATGGTGGGAGGAAGGGAGTGACTCCTGATGCCAAAATGCAGGTCCCAGCAGCCCATCCATGACAGGAAAAAAATCCTCTTCCTCCTAACCTCATCCTGAATACGGGCAGTTGCTTATCTTGTGCTAGAAAGCCCCTGAAAGCACCCCACCATATCACGCAAGTCATGAGAGCCTGGGCTGACAGCTTCTGCATAATCTGCAGGGCCAACCAGACCGAAGTCCTATCAGCACCATCCAGAAGCTCAGCTGGGAGGCTGGAAAAGCCTTTTAACAGCCCAGAGAGGAACACAACTCCCACCCCAAGTCTGTCTCAGGCTTTCACACAAATTGTGTGCCTTCAGACAAACCCTGCTTTGAAATAGGTGACTCCGTACATTCAATGTGTGCATAGCTGATGGGATGCGCCTCTGTTAATGACATAGTGCAGTGCCACATCTCCCCGATACATATGTAAGATCAAGGTCTTCATCAGCTTTCGAAACCAGCAGAATAATTAACCTTATTAGCCTCTGAGCTGCACTGAAGAACAGGAACTGAAGATGAGTCGCTACTACATAAGAAAAAAAAACTTTGAAATAATCTTTCAGAACTGAGCAGAACCTTTAAAGTGAAAACCCAGGCAGCAGCTCTGTATTTGCCCAGTGTCTGTAACAGACTGTGATACAGTAAATATTGTGGTATCTTTATCTTTCTCCAAAATTCAAGCACCTGGAACATTATCACAGTGATCTGAAATAAGCAGCCACTGTAATCTCCTACGTATCTGCAAGCAAACTGAAACATACACAAGGCGTTCCTCTAATGAAACATCTCACTCATTCCCTACATGCAACACACAGGAGCACTAGAAAACCCATCATATCAGACAGACATGGCAACGCCACCAAAAAAAAAAAAAAAAAAAGCAGCGTTTGGTACATGTTGCCCTTGATGACTTGATGTCATTTTCAATCATGATAAGACCTACAACTTAACCTTCATTATTTCATTTTGAAGTAGTTCCTCCCTTGAAACCGAAAGGGCTGGAAGGAAAGCACTGAATGCCCTGCTCCGCAGGTGCCCAACCTGCCGAGGCCCCTGCCTTCAGGTGCTCACGGTAATCACCAGAGCAGTAGAAACACGCAACTATGGCTCTCTGGTACCTCTTTTAAGTGGTGTCCACCATGAAGAACAAATGGCATTTGTGCTTCTCCTTTCATACGCTGGTGGCTGCGGAGACAGCAAGCCTGACACCCTTACTGTGCTTTTCCTTGCGTTCTTCCCTCTCCTCTCCAGCAAAAAAAAAAAAAAAAAAAAAAAAAAAAAAGTAACTAATTGCCTTTCAGCTTTGCACTGAAGGGCTCCAACATGGCTGTTCATAGTTGGAGCTTGTTCAGCCTTTAATGGTGAAGGGCTTGGGTGTCAAGTCCTACACAAAGGAGCTTTTCTCCCAAGCATTTTAGTTAAGTAAGTATTAACAAGTTACAAACAAACAAGCAAAACCACAAAATTATAAGGAGTCTGAACAAAAACCACAACTGCTCTAATCAAGCCTCTTGCACTTGAGATTTTCCATGTCAAAATCCCACTGGTTTTCCATGCATCTCCCAACCATCAGGGCAGGCAAGACTTTACATTTTTCCACACTGAGGACAAACGATGGGAAGAAAACCAAAACCAAATATCCAGCCACCCACCCTAGGGATGTTTGCTATAAAAAGGAGGTCAAGGGCAAGGAGGAGGAGGAGAGCAAGGCAGGAGCTCTGCAGCTACCCCACGCTTCACAGCACCTTCATCAAGAAAGGGGAACTGGGCGCAAGGGAATACGGATACCACATCCGACTGGGAAGCCCAGCTCGTCTCAAAGCAAAAAGGGAACCCAGGAAGAAACACTGAAATGCCGGAGGAAGCTGCAGACCGGTGGAAGACTGTCAGCATATTAGAGACAGCCAGCTCCTCCTCAGCTCTGGCGCACGAGCCCACGCACAGCCTCACCGACTGCAATGCTCCGGGCACCCGTCAGGCTCGGCTGCGGAGCAAGAGCAGTAGGTGAGAAAGAGGGAAGCTGGGAAGGGGCATGCGAGAAGCACAAACAATGAAAGGGAAGCAAGAGGAAACAGAAGGTAGAACGACCGACCGGGGTGGAGGCACAGGGGCCCTGGGTGGCTGCGCTCCAGCATGCAAATTCATGCAGTTCACGTAGACAAAGCAATGCTGTGAGAGGCCTAAAAAGCAACTACAAATATCAAAATGCTTTGCTTTCCCCCGCCGCCTCTTAATGCGATGTCTTTATTCAGTGTGTGTTCTCGGAACAAAAGCACGCGCGGGCAACCCAATGGCTGAATGGGCTACCGACCCATCCAACTTTCACCCTCAATTTCTGCAGGCAGCAAGGAATGCTCAAAACTGCTCTGTCACAGGCAGCTGATGATGCATGGAAAATAAGATAACAGTGCAAAGCCACGACAGAAAGGCAAAAGCATCCATCAGGCAGCATTTGTAACCCGCCAGAAATAGGCAAAAATGCCAGGCAGAGGGCAACCTAATCAATACCCCTGCTCAGAGCCTGCGACACGCAGACAGGAGGGAGGTGTTTTGGGCAAGGAGTATGCATGGTTCCTTCCCTGGATTTTTCACTGCTGCATGCGAAGTCCTCGCTCTCCTGCGCTGCACTCCTGCCCTCCCTCCTCCAAAAGGGAACAGGAAGAACCAGATTAAGGAACCAGGACACTTCCCATTCCCAAAGTCTTCCCCGAGACCTATCTTTAAACACATGAATGAAGCAACCTTTGGATATTCCCTATCAAACAATGTTTATTATGCATTTAAAAGCAAGGAAGGTCTTCCTCTTACTAGACCCTCACCATCGCATCACCGCTGCTGTGGCACTCGAACACCGGGCAACAACCCTCCAGGAGGCTTTAACTAAGAAAGTTTCTTGCAAGGAGGAGAACACAGACAACCTCCTTGCACTGGTAAGTCAGACCATTATTTTTTTTAGTGGAGCATGAAGGCCAACAAGCAATAAGCCTCTTGCAAGTTTAAGTGCCCCTCTAACAAAGAAAGGGCGGTCAGATGTTAACAGACGAAGCATTTTTCCAAATCTCCGGAGCTGATGCCGGCATCTCTGCTGATGCCCCCTCACCAACCCAGAATGGTCACCCAGCAGGGTGATGAGGCCAAATTGCCTTCAGGACGCCACAGATGCCACAGGGGATCGCAGCAGGGTGGGTAACCCTCGACTCCCTGGGCGCGCAGAGAAAAGCCACGAGCAGCCATCGCAGAGCGGTGCCACCACTCAATGGAAGCGGTGTTGGAAGGGTCCCTCGCCGCAACCACAGGGACAGAGGGAGGTCTCCTTTCCTCCTCCCCCCCAGACAACTGGAAAAGGTGGCTTCAAATTTGGCCACAGACCCCAAGCCCGAGAGGTGCTGGGTAAAGCCCAAGCCCACAAGGGAACAGAAATTCGGGCATTGGGGTCAGGCCTGGAACCAAGCTTCGGTCTTAAAACCTGTTTGAGGAACCAAGGCCTTTCTGCTTCAGCTCGAGCAGTCACCGACGCGTCAGATGGTGCCGCGGTCCCCAAGCTCAGAGAGGAAAGCCATGCAAAACAGCCTCTGCACCACTACCGCTCAGAGACTGGTTCATCTGGCTTTTAATGTCTGCCTTTTATTTCAGTGAGCCTATCGCGATTTTCACTTCTCGCTCCGTCGCAACTGAAACTAGAAGACCTATTTTCTTTCCTGCGTACTTAACGCAGCGCCTACAGAAGCAGCAGAGGAGCAGCAGCCTCGGCTTTGCCTTTCGCTGCCGCAAGGACTCGGCAGGACCATACGCTCCACCACGTGAAGTTCAAGGGCCATTCGTGCCTGATTTTGCTTCAGTCCCGCTAGAGCTTTTTATGAGGATGCTCAAGAACAAAGTGTTTTCCAAGAGGACCTAATCTCCTCAGGAAGTAAACATCACGTCATCATCGCTCAATCGCAGCTTTGCAATGAGGAGCAACGATAAACGACTGCATTACACGGTTCTACATCTAATGCATCTTAATGTCTTCAAAAGGTAAAGACTGCACAAGCAAAAGGCCAAGTTCCTTAAGCATCCCTGGGCACAGAGACACTGCAGCTTCCCTGAGCAAATTCTGAACAGCGTAATTTATGTGAATTTTTTTAAAAACATTTGCATACACAATAGATGATACTTCCATAACACCACAATACAAAACACTGGGCCCTGGTAAGCAGCATCAATCGTTAGCTAGCCAAGGAGAGAAAAAGCACTTCTGCTGTTTTTTCCCCTACATTAATGTGGGGCACCAACGGCTGAACACTAAACAGAGAATGATATAATGGCTTAAGAAAAATAAATTACTCTCTTTTCCCTCTCACATAAGATGATGTCCCTAAGGACTGCTTCTTCCCATTTACGAGCCTGGTGCCTTGAAGTCTAGGAAGGCCCAGCTCAACATATGGCAGAGTCTGTCAGGGCGAGTTAAACGACTGCCTCGAATGCCATAAACTCCAGACCACCGCTTCCAGCCCCCCTCCTCGCTCACCAGCCCGGCCACGTATTTCACCGGACTGGCTCCGCTCCCCACACAGAATGTAACAAACCACGTTGCCACTCAACAAAAAGCGGCCAAACAAAACAAAAATGCGCCAGGATGAGAGGAACGACATCATAAGTGATGTGTCATTTCAGGGGAAAAATGGCTTCACCTGAGCAGGTCTGAGGTATAAATACATGCACGTTCGCTACATGCACATCCAGTATTTACGGGGGGGGGGGGGGGAACAAAAAAAAAAAAAAAAAAAAAAAAAAAAAGAAATGCAAAACAAGACAACCACCCTTAGAAGAGAAATACCAAACCCCGCAACTCACAATAAAAATAAATTATTTTTGGCACCCAAACACGTGGAGATTGAAAAAGTGTTGACTAAAAGAAAAGGAAAGGAAAGAAAAGGAGGTGACTGCTATGGAATGGCTTTAACACCTGTTTGTACACACCTGCAGGCGGTGCGAACAAGGATGAGAGAAATTAATCCTGTTGTTTTCCTCTTTGCAAAATACAAATGTAAAAATTTGTAACACAATTTTACACTCATAAAAGAGTAGACTAACAATCTAGTTTGCAATGCCATGTTTCTGACTTTGGTTAATAGTTTTCATAGTGAATCAGCACTTGATACCTGGATACTCCTCCAGGTGGCAGGCTTCAATTCTCTTTTAAACAGATAAAAGTTTTTTTTTTCTTTTTTTTTTTTGTTTTGTTTTTCCTTAAAATGTGTTCACATTTTCATAATATACAGAAAAAAAGTAAGCAGTTATTTGGTTTACTTTAAGTCCATTTAAAAAAAACTGGCTTTTTCTTTTTTTTGGGAACTAATTCTACGACACACACACACACTAAGTGTTGTGTATTTTTTTGTTTTGTTTCTTAAATAGGAAAACCCACGGACATTTATAAACTGTTCTGTCCTTCTTGTAGTTTTCTCAGTCTTTTACTTACAAGGGTGATGAACAGGTATTTTCACAGAGTTCGAATGGTTACGTTTCTGTTGCTGCGGGTTTTTTTGTGTGTGGTTTTGTTTTGTTTTGTTTTTAGGAGTTTTCTTCCAGAGAGTCTGTTAAAGGCTCCATAGGAACTGCTGTCGCAGGCTCATGTTGTTTCAAACGTTTAATTGTGTTCTTCAGTGCTTGCCTCTTATTGCAGAACCAAACTCTAACTACTTCCCGGTCATAGTTCAGTTTCTCTGCAATCTCTGTCATTTCTTGCCCAGAGGGGTGCGTGTTCTTCTCAAAGTGGGCATTCAAGATCTCAAGGGCTTGTGGCGTGAATGAGGTACGCCTCTTGCGCTTTTTGGATGGTTCACTTCCAATAAACTCGGTAAGGTTCTGCATACCTGCTCGATGGCGGGCCTCTCACCCAGCCGGCGCTCCGCCGCGCCCTTCTTGGGGTTCTTTTAAAAAAAAAGCATTAAAACAGCGAGGGAAGAAAACAGTGAGGCAGCGAAGGGGGAAGGGGCGGGAGACGAGAGAAGGGAGCGAAAAACCCAGCCCAAACCGCCCCGACATGGTGGGCCTCGTGCCGGCCTCCTGGGAGAAGGTGCTGCCAGAGCCAACGGTGGGTGTGAGGTTCGGAAAATGAATGGGCAGTGGGGCTGTGCTGCCTTGGTATTAAAACAGCGAGGGAAGAAAACAGTGAGGCAGCGAAGGGGGAAGGGGCGGGAGACGAGAGAAGGGAGCGAAAAACCCAGCCCAAACCGCCCCGACATGGTGGGCCTCGTGCCGGCCTCCTGGGAGAAGGTGCTGCCAGAGCCAACGGTGGGTGTGAGGTTCGGAAAATGAATGGGCAGTGGGGCTGTGCTGCCTTGGTATTCCTTAGCAGTGCTGTATGCCGGAGGATTACGGCTGCTGCCTGGGTCCATTTTGGTTTTCGGGAGCTGCTCCGGTGCCCAATGGGTCTCTCCGGTAATTCCGACATTCATAAACCAGAAGCGCAGCATGGAGCCCAGCAACAGCGTACGCTGGCCATGCGGGTTCAGCACGCCTCTCGCATGCCCTTCTAATGGTATTTTAAAGCACTTGTCCCCTTTGTTCAAAAAATAAACCCTCAGATGCTTAAATTACCGGAAAAAAAAACAGTTGTTAAACTCGTTCTGCAAACCTTGAGGAGAAAAGAAAGCAAATAATCCGCTAACGAGGTTTGCACAACCCCAAAATTGCATCTGGCTCTCCCCTTACTGATCCCACACCAGTCACTCGCGTAAACAACGGACACACGGTGCTCACTCGCCACAGGCTCGTAAATAAAGCCAAACGAATTACAAACCCCATTTTCGGCCCCAGCGTGAGACAATCCCCATGGGGCCGCTTCAGACCTCGGTCCCCGTCGGCAGCGGGACGGCTACGCGATGCCCTCTCCGCTCGGAGCTCGTGAAAGCTTTTCCCCGCCCAGCCGCTGCCCCGGTTCGAACGAGCAGCCGGGGCGAGGGCAGGCCTGCGTGCGGGGAGCGCGTCTCCGCTGTCGGCCAAAGCAGCGCTGACCCCCTCCCTAAAGGAGAAGACCGCGGCCTTCGTCCGCGTTGCGCACCGGCCGACCGACGGCGACGCAGTCCTGCCTCCTGCCCGCGCCCCCCTCTCGCTTTCTTCTCTGCCCCCCTTCTTCCCGCTCTCTGTCTCTTAGAGGGGCCTTTTCTTGTCCACCCTGTCCCTCTGCGCCTTCAGTGGCCTTGCCCACGCTTCCCAAAACGCAGGCAGAGGAATCGCCGCCCCGGCTGCACGGGTGCGCCCCGTGGCACCCCTCCACCTGTGCCCCGGGGCTTGCAGAGAAGCGGCACCTTTCAAAACGGTGCTGGGGGGGTGTTTCTCTGCCGGCAAATGTGCAGCCACGCTTGGAAAGATGTCCAAGAGTGTCCGCACAAAGATGCTCTAAGGAGAAAGAGGGTTATAATGGTGTAAACTTCACATATGAAACAACCCTGCCCGGGGGCTGCATGGCACCATGAACGTAGTGTGCATTCAGCAGGGAACCGTTCCCACCACTTTTGCGGCTGGTCCCCGTTGGAATACTAGTTAGACCCATAGACTGGCGTTATTGTAAATTATTAGGTTTTTCTTGCTGAGTTTTTAAAAACTGATGGCAGCACACGCTAATGATTTGGCCTGCCTGAACCTGAAAGTCGACTGCCTTTTTAACGTCTGCAGGAAGGGGTCTGGCCGGCAGTAGGTTGGGGTTTAGAGGAAAACTCTTCTAGACAGTCTTGAGACTGGTTTAGCTAAACAGCTTTTAAAACAGTAGGCGAGAGAGGTGGCCTGAGCTGCAGTCCAGGCTGGGACCGGCCTCACCTGGGAGATGCTTCCCCCGTGAAAAGCGAGGGGCACGTTTGCAGCCTTGGAAAGCGGGGAGCCGTGAGACTTTCAGCAGGCATGGTGGAGCCAGCCCAATTCGACGACAGGGCTGAACACCTCGCTCTCCGGAGGCTTTTTCAGATGCGACAGGCAGGACTGGGAGGAAATCAGGGCCACGATGCAGATGTTGCCATCGGATGGGGAGATACGCGTTGTGTAACAGACATCAGATGGGAGCAGGCAACCTAATTACATTCACGCTCCTGTGCCTCCGTGCATCCCTTTACCAGCTAAATACGCCTGGGACTGTTCTTCATGCGTGAGATGAAATGAAATCTACCTGCTGCTAAATGCACGGACATGCTCCCGGGCCAGCCCCAGGGCAGGCTGGAGAGCTGCCACCCGCCATGGCGGGCGCAGGGGAGGACAGAGCAGGGATGACGCTGGGTGGGCAGAGCAGAAAGGAAGTGGAACAGGAAGCTTTTCCTCACAGGTAAGGCTCTAGGTGACTTCTGCAATCATAAAACAATAGATATTTGGGTTCCTCCAGGCTGAAACATCTGCCTTCGTTGGCCTCGGTTGTGCAGGAGGGGACGCAAAACCCCTGTGCCCCACAGCACCCACTGCCCTGGGTGGTTGCAGCCACCCTGTCTTCTCTTGGCCGCGCTGGGCGGGTGCTGGCCCACACTCCCCCAGGGAGGGTTCTCTTCCCCCGCAGTGTGGGGGCATGCACTGCTCCTCCCACCCTACGGCAGCGCCTGCAGTGAGCTGGTGTGTGGCATCCAGCCCCGCTCTCTGCTCACATCGTCTTTTGGCAGCCCGGGCATCCCTAACAAACACCTCATCCCTCACCGACCGGTTATGCGCACATCGGTGCCGCCGCCACCAGCGTTCCAGCTGCATCCGACCTACATTCGCCGCCTTCTCACTGCCGCAGCTTGGTTTTATTTAGAGCAGCCTCGCTCATCGAGCCTCGCTGCGGACCCGTCGGTGAGAAGGAGCTCGGTGCACAGGATGCACCAGGGCGGGGGAAAAGGCTGCTGGCATGTCCCTGCCCGCCCTCTTCAATGGGCCACCGTGCTGCTCCTCAGTTCCCCGGAAATTAGTGGCTAATCCAGAGCCCATAGGTTTACCCCGCTCAACCTAGAAAAGCAAACAGCCGCTAACACTCTTTGGATGAGGAACTTGTTGGGTGACGCTCTGGGAGAGGATGGTCCCACCATGTGAAGCTGGCACGGACCGGCCCGTGCTGCCTGCAAACGTGTCAGTGCCCTTCCAGAGCTCACGGGCCCATTGACGATGCTGTTTTCCAGCTAGGGAAGATTTCTTGAGGCTATACGCTTACTTACTATTCATGTGAAACAAATCCCTGCGCTGGCATACTTTAAGATCTTTGACTTGTTTTTCAGTGTTAGGATGTGCTACTGCAATATTTATTTTTGCTGTTTCCCTTGCCCTTGAACTACGAGGAAAAGGAGGTGAGTTTTACCTACAGCAGCCTGGAGACACCGCTGTAAACTTCTGCAAATCGTAAAGCACGCAGCAATTAATCCAGCCCTAAATGCCGTTACAAATCTCCATTATTTTCAGTGTGGGAATAGGGGAATAGCTATTTGCCTTTCAAAAAAGACGAGACACTTTACAGAAATACTGGACAAAATGAATTTTGGGGGGAATTGAGCCCAGCAGAAGCCTTTCTGGTCAAAGAATGCAACCATTTCATTTGCAGCCACGTATTGCACCATATGCGGTTAATGCTCAAAAGAAGTATACTGGTCACCTGTTTAGGGGCTTCCATGAGGTACAGTTTGAGAGATAGTACGCACCGAAGGTGGTACAGTTAAAAAAAAAAAAAAGTGGTCAGCCTGCTCTGGAATATTATCTTCTCCTTGCCATCCCCAGCTGGGAAATCGGCAGTGATAAGCCCCCTTTGGCACGGGCTGAAATATGCCTGTCCTGGGATCTGCAGCGATCTCCGGCGGAGCCCAGGGCCTCTTCTCCCCCTCCCTGGCAGCCTCCTTCCCTCATCGGGCTCTGCTTTATCAGCCCCATGGCTGTACATCCCCACACGCCTGGGGCCAGCCCTATCAGTAAGTGCAGCAATGGCCAGTGTCCCCCCCCCCCCCAATA
>NW_009258315.1:430934-443536 GCF_000687185.1 Egretta garzetta
GGCGGGCTGGAGAGCGGCCACCCGCCATGGCGGGCGCAGGGGAGGACAGAGCAGGGATGACGCTGGGTGGGCAGAGCAGAAAGGAAGTGGAACAGGAAGCTTTTCCTCACAGGTAAGGCTCTAGGTGACTTCTGCAATCATAAAACAATAGATATTTGGGTTCCTCCAGGCTGAAACATCTGCCTTCGTTGGCCTCGGTTGTGCAGGAGGGGACGCAAAACCCCTGTGCCCCACAGCACCCACTGCCCTGGGTGGTTGCAGCCACCCTGTCTTCTCTTGGCCGCGCTGGGCGGGTGCTGGCCCACACTCCCCCAGGGAGGGTTCTCTTCCCCCGCAGTGTGGGGGCATGCACTGCTCCTCCCACCCTACGGCAGCGCCTGCAGTGAGCTGGTGTGTGGCATCCAGCCCCGCTCTCTGCTCACATCGTCTTTTGGCAGCCCGGGCATCCCTAACAAACACCTCATCCCTCACCGACCGGTTATGCGCACATCGGTGCCGCCGCCACCAGCGTTCCAGCTGCATCCGACCTACATTCGCCGCCTTCTCACTGCCGCAGCTTGGTTTTATTTAGAGCAGCCTCGCTCATCGAGCCTCGCTGCGGACCCGTCGGTGAGAAGGAGCTCGGTGCACAGGATGCACCAGGGCGGGGGAAAAGGCTGCTGGCATGTCCCTGCCCGCCCTCTTCAATGGGCCACCGTGCTGCTCCTCAGTTCCCCGGAAATTAGTGGCTAATCCAGAGCCCATAGGTTTACCCCGCTCAACCTAGAAAAGCAAACAGCCGCTAACACTCTTTGGATGAGGAACTTGTTGGGTGACGCTCTGGGAGAGGATGGTCCCACCATGTGAAGCTGGCACGGACCGGCCCGTGCTGCCTGCAAACGTGTCAGTGCCCTTCCAGAGCTCACGGGCCCATTGACGATGCTGTTTTCCAGCTAGGGAAGATTTCTTGAGGCTATACGCTTACTTACTATTCATGTGAAACAAATCCCTGCGCTGGCATACTTTAAGATCTTTGACTTGTTTTTCAGTGTTAGGATGTGCTACTGCAATATTTATTTTTGCTGTTTCCCTTGCCCTTGAACTACGAGGAAAAGGAGGTGAGTTTTACCTACAGCAGCCTGGAGACCCCGCTGTAAACTTCTGCAAATCGTAAAGCACGCAGCAATTAATCCAGCCCTAAATGCCGTTACAAATCTCCATTATTTTCAGTGTGGGAATAGGGGAATAGCTATTTGCCTTTCAAAAAAGACGAGACACTTTACAGAAATACTGGACAAAATGAATTTTGGGGGGAATTGAGCCCAGCAGAAGCCTTTCTGGTCAAAGAATGCAACCATTTCATTTGCAGCCACGTATTGCACCATATGCGGTTAATGCTCAAAAGAAGTATACTGGTCACCTGTTTAGGGGCTTCCATGAGGTACAGTTTGAGAGATAGTACGCACCGAAGGTGGTACAGTTAAAAAAAAAAAAGTGGTCAGCCTGCTCTGGAATATTATCTTCTCCTTGCCATCCCCAGCTGGGAAATCGGCAGTGATAAGCCCCCTTTGGCACGGGCTGAAATATGCCTGTCCTGGGATCTGCAGCGATCTCCGGCGGAGCCCAGGGCCTCTTCTCCCCCTCCCTGGCAGCCTCCTTCCCTCATCGGGCTCTGCTTTATCAGCCCCATGGCTGTACATCCCCACACGCCTGGGGCCAGCCCTATCAGTAAGTGCAGCAATGGCCAGTGTCCCCCCCCCTCCCAATAAGGCTACAAATCCCAAAGAGAGATTCAGGGGGGATAACGCCTTCATCTGGGTCATCTCCTCATCCAACTAGCTCGTTCTTCATTGAAGGGGCAGCATTTCCCCAAATGCCCATTGCCGGCACTTTGGGGCCGGGCACAAATCACTGGGGGCTTAGCCCCAGCCAAGGAAAGCTGAGTCCCACCGAGCTCTGCCACAGGGCCACGTGCTCCCCAAAGATCAGCTCACGGGTGAGTTCACAAGGAGAAAGGAAAAAAAAATAGAAAAAGAGGAGCTGGCAGGGACACAGCCATAAATTTCTGTGCTCGGTTCCCCATGTGACAACTGAAGATAAGCAGCCCTCCCTTTCCTCCCCGGTGTTTGCCCAGCTAGCTTGCTCAGCCAGGCAGCTTTCTGGGAGCGGAGACTCTCCTACCAGTTCAGTGTTTGTGTAACTCCCAGCGGAGCGGGGCCGCGATCTCCGCCGGGGCGCCTCCGCATCATTAGGATAATAAAACAATAGGGGAACAAGAGTTTCTCTCTCCCTCCCGGTGACAATTACCCTCGTGCGCTTCCCCCCCGCCCGCATCCCCAGCAAAGAGTTTTTAGCGAAGCCGGTAAGTGCAGCTCGAGCTGGGCTGAGCCTAATTCTTCTAAAGACTAATTCAGCCTGATAAGAGCGCCCGGGACAAAGCGTGCCCTGGCAGCGTAATTAAAGAAGTACAAATTGTTTCTAAAACCTCACGCTGGCAGGATTTTTACAATTAATGACCGCTTGTCACTGCTGGGGCTTGTCGGGGAGGAATCGCTCTCGCCTTACGCGCCTGATCTGGGTCAGCAGCCCATCGCCTGTTTGAGGACGGGAAAGTGAACAGGCAGCGCAGCACTGCCCCAATAAGCTGTTAATGACACCGTGCTCATTACCACGGATGACAAACATTGCGCTCTTGTTTCTAAGCAGAATTTTTGCCAGCTCGCTTTGACTTTCTAGGCTGTGATTAAACACAGCCAGAAAAAAATAGGGTGCTTACCTGGCCTACTTCTTTTCATTTTCCCCCTCCTCATGCATTTTTCATCGGAAAAATCTGTGCAGTAAAACAAGCATCACATAGAAGACTTGACGAATGTAGGGCAATATTAAGGTATTTTAATCATGCTGCTTATGAAAGATTGAGGGGAAAAAAAATACAGTTAGGCGATCTGTTCAAAAAGAGCCACTTGCTCTGGAATCTCAAGTAAGAAAACAGTACGTACATCTCTCTGTCCCCCAAACTTCTCTGCGTACTAAAGAAGAAAGGATAGCGAACGTTTTTATTTTAAAAAGCAATATTATCGTTGCAGTATCAATCAAATGCTAGGTAATTCAAAAAACATGCTGACACGCTCTGTCCTTTCCTTGCCCTGCTCTGCCTACATTTTTTAGCACATCCAGTGCATCCACTTGAAAGCATGGTGGATCCTTGCACACAGCAGGATTTTGCAGTCTCCTGCGGGACCCACCGTGTTACAATAGCGTTCAAAGCTTTATAAGCTTCATTTAGTTTCAGCAAGCCTGTTGGAGCATTGTCTGTGCTTAAAGAGGCATTTAAAACTAAAGCGAAGCTTTCAAAGCTTCAGAGACAATGACGCTGGGCTCCCTAAACCCATGAGTTCACTGCACGGTTTGAAGTGATGGCATCATGTAGAAAACATGACACGCTGCTCTGGGAGCCCTGCGGTACCTAGGCACGAAAGGGCGGGGGGAGCAGGAAATCTGGGGTGCGCGTTAAGTTTCTATGGCTGAGGGTCATGCCTGTATGAAGGGAAGCAAAGCATCCTTAAATTTTTTCCTGCCCTTGAGATTTGTCCCCATGCATATTTATTCCCTCCTTCTGGAATGATTTGCAAGCCATTGCAGTGTGCATTTCTAAGCTGTTACGAATAAAAGAAAACAACCCCTGGAGCGCACACAATAAAAACAAGCGGCGAGGCGGCAGCCGTGCCACGAGGAGATGTCCGGCTTCCGCGGCTCCTCCATCCCACGGCGCCACGTTGGTGTGAGCGGTTTGCACATCCATGGGCTGAGCAAAAGGCGCCATTTAACGCAGAACTACGCTATCTATGAGCCAACAGAAATAGCTCCAAAACAGGCGTTCAGTAAAGCGGTGCCTTCCTGAAAGCCACTCATTTTGCAACACACAGCCATGCCCGTCACCATTTCTAGGCAAGGGCATGTCATTTGGATAACCACCGTGGTAAACTGCGCCGATAACATCTTGAGGCGAGAGGAGAACATCCCCCTGAGTCCCAAAAATAAGCGTCCACCCTGCTACCTCGCTTAGGCTGTGAAGGTCACCTGCGTCCTTGGGCTGCAGTGGCACCAAGTCCCCGCTCCCACCTCGTAGGACTTCCCTGGCAAAACCCCTGGTGCTCGGCCGCTGGCAGCAGCCTCTCCACCACCTCAACCGCCAGCAAGAATGACAAGGAGAGGGAGACCCACACAAAAACAGGAATGATCCATGCAAAATAGCACCTTATGGATCACGTCAGCTACGCGATGCCCGTATGCAGATCGAAAAGACGGTCTGTGCAGCAAACAGGGGCCATCGGGCCCGAGTGGGTTTAGAAATAAACCAGCAGAATGGGATTTCACAGCGTGACAAATGCTGTCAGTAAAAGCTGGGTGCATGCCAGCGCCAAGGCAGCGGACGAGAAGATGCGGCGTGCCTGGCTCTCGCGGGCTGCGTCTCATTGGTGAGACCACGGTGTTTCATCGGGGCGCAGCTGCAGGCAAAGCTCGATGGAGCGGAAAAGGAGACGGCGTGAGCCACGGCAGAGTTACCGTGTGGTTTAATTTTCAACTTCAATAGCTGTGGAAGGTTTTAATAGGGGTAAAATGTAGTTTTTCTTAACCTCAGCCCAGCAGAGCTGGTTTTCACTGCAACTGAAAAGAAGGAAAATAAACCCGTTGGAGGCAGATAACGGGCATGAGGAATTCTGGCCCAAAAGGTTAAAGCCCAATAAAGGTGTAAAGCAACGTGAATCAGTTTAATAGCGCGGTAAGTCAGAAGAAAGCTTGGCTGTCAAGGATGCAGCAAATCCACATGTGTGCAGATGCATTTGAGGGAGGGAGATGCACCGATGACATCAAAAAAAACACAGCGCAAAAGTGAGAAAGATTTCAAAATACCTCCAAATTGGAAACGCTACTGTGAAAAGCTTACTTAGATGCAGGAAAACATTGCTGTAGCTCTTTTCTGAAGTCCTGAAGCACGCTACTACAAGGAAAATAAACATGCTGATAAAATACTGGAGAACAGCAATGCCAAACTGCCTGAGAAGCGAACGAGGGATTTGCCCGAGCCGCGCTCCAGGCCTGGCTCCAACGCCGGCTCCACAGCCCAGGATCCGACACTAATGGGTCACAGATGTTCTCTTGTAAGAGAAAGCAGCTGAACGTGTTTATTTCTTTCGTGGCACAGGCCAGAGGGCGGTTAGGGGAGCAATTGGAAACCCGCGGGTTGCAGTTACTTGGTCGAATAACCCGTCTGAGGAAAAGATGTTGCCGTGCGAAATTATCCCCCCCAGCTTTGACAGCAAGTAAGAGTTTCACTTCCGTCCGAAACTGAGGGGGGGAAGTTTAGGTAACCTAGAAAAGCAACGCGAAGCACGCAGTTTGTGAAGTACCAGGGATTTTTTCATGCCACAGGCTGAAGGCCACCTCTTTATTTTTTTTAACACCCTCCAAGAAGCCCCTGGGGGGGGGTTGGGGGGGGGGGGCTGGCCGCTGCCCAGCTGAGTGCCGGGGCATCATGATGGACCCGCAGCTCGGGCTCTCCCACCGGGGCAGGGATGGCTGCCTGTGGTCTCTCACCAAGTGCCCTTCCCCAGCGCCTTGCATCTTTCAGTAAATAGAGGGGCTGGTCCTTTTGAGAAAAGAAAAGCCAGAGTATTGCAAGGGAGAAAACAAATCTGTCCCTGCGGACAAGGATCGCTATTACAAAGTTGCCCTGACCACCCCAAAGCATTGGCATTTGATTTTACTGATGCCAGGGCTGGTTTTAATGGGGGACAAGGGGAGGCACCGCCTTGCACCCGGGCTGCGCAGGGAGCGGCGGGGTGGGTGGCAGGCTGAGACAGAGCAGTACAACTCGTCTGACGTGGAAATGGGAAGGATGATGGCACCCAAGCTCAACCCTCAGCATCAACAACAGCCCTTGCTGGATGCCTACCCTGCATGGAGCCGTCAGATCCTAGGCAAGAGTTGAGTATCTCATGACAGTCCTGCAGGTACAGGGTACCGAAGTCCTGACAAAAGAGCAACTTTTCTCTCTTATTCCTATAGCCAGGGCTCAGCCTAGGTACTTTACAACTTTCTAATCCACTTTCAAATACTACCTGGAAAAGCGCTGCAGAAAAAGATCAGATGATTTGGACATTTTGAAGATTTTTTTTTTTATTTCCCAGAAAGCAATTTTAGGCTTGTTCGTTTCTTTTCACACAACATCTGCAATTGCCTGCAACTGTAATTGCTGTCATTACCTTCTGAAAATGACACCAGCACTTGTACAGCCTCCTTCCAAATAACTGCAGGTACTTTCAGTTCCTTAGGGGCGCGCATTTTTGACGCGCAGGGCTTTCCCTCGCAGCGCCCCTGCCCTTTCCCCGGGGACGCGCGTGCCTTTGATACCCCAGGGCCGTGGCCCTTCGCTCTCCAGCTATTCCCAGCGGGACAGCACTCACGGCTGGGCAGGAGGGGGTACAGCTCCAGCGCGGTCTGGATGAGCAGCTGTGCAGGTCCCACCGGCCACCAGAGCTGGGTGCCTAATTCTCCGCATGCCGTGCCAAAAACATACTCTGCCGGGTGCCCGAAGGCCACGTGGGGTAGCTTTTCCAAACCTGCCATGTACGCCGGGTGACGCTGAAATGAAATGCAACTGCTCTGAAAGGGCTTGCTAAAACATTAAACAAGGAGGCCTCTGAAAGCAACGCATCCGTCCTAGGAAATACATTCTGTTTATTCTAATGAATTGCATGTTTACGTCCAAAATCTGCTTAGTTTCCAGCAAGAAATCAGAAGATGGCGAACATGCAATATTTCCTTAGATTCTGCCAAAACAGCCATCTGGTGGCTGGGTAAATGCAGAAGGATCGGGACTTTCTTTAGGATATTAAGACTACCACACAAAGTAGCTTACAAATAATAGGTCGTGTTTCTGTGTGAAGCTGTCAGCCTTTTAGCATTCAACGCTCCGGCTTTGCTCTCGGCTTGCTGAAGCGTTATTCCTTATGCTGCCGAGTACACACTTGCACTTACATGTTTTCTTCTTTTTTGGCTCAGCAGAGCAAGCAGTCAGCTTTTCCCTCATTCCTGAGGGATATCAGGTTACAACGAATGTTGTGCTGCTCTTAGATACTCGCCCAGTGGCGTATTAAAAATGCATATTTTCCATTTGATTTTTCTCCTTGCCAGCAGTTGGGTTTAATGCCACTTTTCTTCTCCGGCTTGCTAGGTACTGTTGTTAACAAGCTACTAGTTTATTCCCAGATGTAAAAAGGCAGGCAACAACACGTGCCCTGTTCAACCCCAGTGGGGGCTGCAGCTCCTGCTAGTCACAAAAGTGCCAGTTCATTTTTAACTAAGGAAATTTATAGCGCATCCCCGCAGCTAAACTATTTTTGAGCATGTTAGGTTTTTTGAGGAGGTAGGCGAAGACGTTCAGCTGCCCAAAGGCCTGGGTTGCCTGACCTGAGGAGAAGCCCAGGTGCCAGAAGGCCAACATCTGCCCGTGCCTTCCGCGCCACCGCAGGATCAACCCCGCACCAGCCCCGCGCTCTCAGGCCCGGGCGCTGCAAACCCCTCTTCATGGGCGCGTGCTACCCGCCGGACCTTGCTCTCAGCATCCGAACATTTTAGGTCCGGGAGCAGCCTTACTGTCTTGCACATATGTGTGCATTCATAAGTATAATACCAAAAAAAACCCCAACCCTTACCAACTGGTTTGGCTTTTTTTTCTTGTTTACAATAGGCGTAAAGGCTTTGAATCATTAAGTAGGACTGATGCTAATAATATTCTTTTATAGGTGTGCTAGAAACTGTTAGTATAGGAATCTGGCGAGGCAATTTATCGCTATCATAATTCCCCAAAACACCAAGAGGAGACTTACAACTGCTTTTCTTACAGCCGAATGGGGTGAAAGTTTCAGCCTGAAAATACATTGGTGACTGGGTAATGCTGTGTGTGAAGAGCATGAACTAGCGGACTAGACCAACAGAGACGGGCAGTAAATCAAGGAAATTGAAGGAACTGTGTTGTCTGTTGGCATAGTATTTTATTTTCTCTTAGTTGAGCATATGAAGCAGTAGATCACTACTCAGTGCAAACTTCTGAATTGGTGCCTCACTACTTGTGGCCATACAATTACGGACGATCAAAACCAATTAAATGCATTCACTAAGTAATGATCTTACCAACAGAAAATACATGAAACCAAAAAGTCGAAAAGTCATAGAAAATGTTCTAAAATTATTTATGTGTTTACATTCTAATATGCCATACAATAGCAAGGAGGACAGGCTGATATTTCTAAAAGGTATTGACCTTTTTTGTGCAAGAAACCAGCAATACGAATACCAGAATCACATATTCCATATGATTCATAGTCCCAGCCACCAGCGGTAGAGTTTGCAGGGACATACCATAACTCTCAGCCTACAAAGGGATACATCTGGGCTCTATGGCAACTCATGAATCTTCAGCAAGAGAGCTAGGTTATCTTTCTTTGCTTTCTACAAATCTAAGCATTTAAATTCTATCCATTTGGGGAAAATTCAAAAGATTTTTTTACTCTATTTAGCATGACCGGCATAGGACAAGAAAACAGAGGATGCTTGATGCAACTTTCTCAAGGAAAAGAGTGCAAACTCACCTCTAACTCTCCTGGGAAACCCTCCTATTCCAAACAAGAAAACAAGGGGGAAAAAGCATAATGGACTAAACTTGAAACTTGGTTTGTTTCAATTGCTGTTTCAAGTTGTTGAAGGCAGCACATCCGTCCTTCAAAAGCATCAAAAGCCGATGAGACTGAGTCTCAACCTGAAAAAGGACACGAGACTTCTGTCAATTCCAAGAACAGTTATTCAGAAGAAAAAAATAATCTGCTTTTACTGCTGGTCTCTGTCGAGACCCCAGATCCTATCCAAAGTATTTGAGCTCTGAAAACAGTAGTAAGCAAAATACTTTCATCTAGATTGCATATTCCTGCCATATTCGGAACCAGGCTCAATTGCTCCTGCAATAAAAGATTATGTACAATCCTGCTGTCTTTGACAACGGAAAGCTTAAGTGAAAAAAGCCTCACCAAATCTCCCTTATTTACTTGGATTCACCTAGCTGCCCTAGGGAAGAGGCCTGAGACTAACTCAGACAGGTTTTTAGGCTCCCAGTGATTTCAGCAGAACTTGGTCTCCTGAAAAGCTCTGAAGAGACCCTGATCCACAGGTGCCTTGCACAGCATTTAGCAGAGCTCTACTCCAGACCCCCAGGGACACCAAGGCAGATGCTGAAAAACACTCAATAACCTGCTGGGGGCTACGGGGAGGAGAGGCTGCATCGTGCTTAAAGGCCTCCAGGATAGCGCCTGTTGGAGAAATTGCGCTGTGGAGTACGATATTTACCCTATACCGCCATTTTACCGGCAAACTAAGGAAAAATAATTCATTTAAAGAAAAAAAATTAGCAGTAGTGTTTATGATGCTCACAAAGAGATACGATCGGGCTGGTCCCTTCCGGAGGCTGGGCTGCAATACCACTGCGCTTTGAGTTGCGTTTGACAGAAGCACATTTTTCAGCAAAACGTCTTCAGCCTCTAAGCCTTCTGATGCTGCGGAGAGCGCTCCTTGTCCCCAGGGCGGGCTGAAGCTGCCTCTCACGTCTCATTTCGACGCCCGCCAGCTGCTTCTGCAGCAGGACGTTAGAGAACACGTAGCATTCGAGGCTTGTTCCCAGAGGCTCTTTGCATGACCGATCTCTAAGCAATCAATGACAGGTTTTCCCCAGCAGAAGCTCCACAGCATACAGCAGGTTACCGGGCTCTGCCTTGGCAGCAAGCACCCTGGCTGAAACCTGTCCTGGGGCCGAGACGTAAGTCGACGTCGGCAACGCGAGGAAGGCCAGAGGCACAACATCCTGCGTCGCCTTGCCTGACACGGGAGCGCGGCCCCAGAAAGTTAGTCTGTTTTGATAAAAACAGGGTGTGATTCAAGAAGCTTTAGCCAAAAGGTAGGATGGAAGCCACGCGCCAAGGAATTCTGCAGCACAAACCTCCCAGATTTTTACCCCTGAAGCAAAAGGTACTGGTTTCAGCTCAGAAAGCAGAAAGGAGCGGGAGAGGGAAATTGGGGAGGGGGAGGTGTGAAACCCAGGGCATGCTTGGTGGAGGTGAATGGGGACAAGAGTCCTGAGTCCCTAGAGGTGAAGAGGGTTCAAGTAAAAAGGGAATTTTGCTAGGCTGAGCAGAGGGTTCCTAAGAAGGAAATTATTTTCCTCCTTTTCATCGACAAAAAGATTGTTCCAGTGACAGAGTTACCATGGAAACTGATTTTGAGAATAACAAGAAAGCCTTCATGGTGCAGAGCTTATTTTAAAGGATGGCGAACAGCAGCATCCCATTCCCCTATCTGGACTGATAACATGATCGGATGGCCCAGAGAACTAAAATAATGTGTTTAAAGGTGTTGTGGAATGGCAATGCTAAATGGAGCTGCCACAGCTTCATATCACTGTGCCTTTATGACCTTCAAAATCACGGATAGAGGACTCGAAAGAAAGTTTCTCCCAGGACGCAGCTTTAGCCAGGCTGACTGGCACCGAATCGCTAAAGCCAGAGACTGGTGAGCACCTCTCCTTCAGTTAATTCAATTAGCCCATCATTTTCTTTTGTTTCATTCAGTTTTACTACAAAAGAGGGTAGTATTTTTGCCCCCAGTAGACTGAAAATTCTCAGTTGTGAAATGCAAGGGTGTGTGCAGCTGACCGAAGCGAGGAGGGCAGCACCCCTGCTCGCCATGGTGCTTCCACACTCACATTTTCCCATTGCAATTCTTCCTGAGGCTGCTACACAGACAGGGGAAACAGAGAAGAGCCAGAAGAGCCTCCTACCCCAGGGGCAACCACGATGCTGACTGCACACCTTGGTGGCAAGTATTTTCCTCACCAGCTGTGGAGAAGCCGCTGAAAAAAAGCAGCTAATGTTACCCATAAAACCTAGCATACAGTGAGACAAGCACGTAACCCTAAACTGCCCATCTGTGACTTACTCCAGCCGAAGCAGAAACAGGTCACCCCTTTACATTGAGCATGGAGGGGTTTTCCCGTTATCCCAGCCCATAGATCTCTGAAAAACCAGGAACAGCTGCAACCCTTCGGAAGGGCCCATCGCCACCCAAGTTTGCTCTTTACAGTGAAGGGGTTAATGTCTGCCAGGGCAGCTCAAGTCCTAGGGAGGGAGGAGGAGATAGTACCTTGCACAGCTGGAGGCGTTCTCAATGAGCCAGCATCCCTCTGCAGTGGGGGATAAAAAGCCACCATACCAATGGCTATTGCAAGTGTGAAGTCATCGGCACCTAAAATTTTCTTGCCCATTAAATGGAAATGCAAGTTAATACAAGCTACTCCTATATACGGCCCCAGGTTTCCCATTTTGGGAGTAGCCACGTGAGGCTGTAAGTGGTAATATTCATCCTCCATGAAGAAAAAAAGTCCAGTTTACATTGATCAGGGATTCAAGCATGAGGTAGAGATAAGAAGAGACATTTCTAGGGTCTTTCTGGCACACACAATGTTAAAATGTTGACTTCAGAGAAGTCATGAGGGGGTTTTTTTCTTTCCCTTGACTTCAGTCTTTGTTCTGTTTTGTATTTACTTTCTATTTTTATTGCTTCTCCTAGAACTTCGAAGGCTGAGGGACGGGAGGCTGGACACGTGTGTCATCTCTATTCCAGACCTTAAAAAGAAAGAATATGCAGACATGAGCTTTAAACTAAAGGGAATAATGCTCTACTAGCACTGCCACAGAATTTTTCAGCAAGGCTATCAAGAGCTTTTCAGCTTTCCGGACAGATAGGAGGCCGTTCTCTGCACGGGGGTAACCAAGGAGCGGTATCTCCCCTTGCAGCCACCCGCGGCGCTGGAAGGAGAACCACGCGGCCCAAGCTCCTGGGGCCACCACCAACGGCTGAAACCCAAGATAAGGTGGCACCTGTCAGGTGGAGAGCAAAGACAAGAGGCAAACCCCAGGCTTTTGCAGGATGTGAGCGCAGAAATGGATGAGAAAATAAATCAACTCGATCAGATGTGGAGGCTTTGTGAAGTGCTCTGAAGTCAAGCAACTCTGTAAAGGCACATGCTGCAGAAATGTTCCTTTTTCAAGTAGACAGATGCTGCTTGGAAGGTTCTTCCTCTACGGGCTTCTTGGCAAAACTTCTTTCATTTTAGCAAAAGCTGAAACCATGTGTCCCACCATCATTGCTATCATTCGTATAAGAGGTGACAGAACCGTTCCGTTAGCATTGGCTTGGTGAATGCAACTAAAGCCTCTGAAATATATTATCTTGAAAAAAATCACATTGTCGAGTACATAATGACATCAAATGGTTTCTTTCAGTAACGCCATACTGCACTTGCAAGCTTGGTCCTCTGAATTTTTAAATTTACTCATAAATGGTTGCTTACGCCATTGCGTACCAGTTTATGATGCAAAAGCACTTGCATTAGAGCACAATTATTCACCACCCACTTGCCAAGATAAGCGTTTGTTAGGGTACTATGTCATCATCAAATGGTTTCTTTCAGTAACGCCATACTACACTTGCAAGCTTGGTCCTCTGAATTTTTAAAT
>NW_009258316.1:0-369 GCF_000687185.1 Egretta garzetta
GTGCATCGTCCCATGTCACCCCCCTGGGGCATCATCCCATGTCGCCCCCCAGGACTGCGCATCTCCCGCCTGCCCTGCCCAGCCCCTCGCCTCCAGCCTGGTGTCCCTCCCAGTATCCCTCCCCTTCCCAGTTCACTTAGACTCTGTCAATTTACACTTATTATATACCGTATCTATTCACAATTACATATTAACATTTACTATACAGAACACCTATTTCTATTTATTTATCTATTGACACTTAAATATAATCTCTACCTAGACTGCATACAATATCTACTTAGACTTCCCAGGTACCACATAGGAAGTGTAGATAGCTCTATCCAGCCTTCTCTCAGTTTTCCCTTAGCCAGCCCCCTCCCCAGCTCC
>NW_009258316.1:2182-2420 GCF_000687185.1 Egretta garzetta
GCAGGGAGTGTACTGGACCAGACTGGGCTGAGAGCACTGGGAGGGGGATGTACTGGTCCAGACTGGGCTGGGAGGACTGGGAGGGAGGGACGTACTGGCCTGAACTGGGTTGGGGGAACGGGGAGGTGGGGATGTACTGGTCCAGACTGGGCTGGGGGCACACCAGGGTAGGAACTGGGTGACAAGGCTGGAGCTGACTGGGCCAGGTGCCCCAGCCCCACGTCACCGTGTGTGACAC
>NW_009258316.1:4201-4971 GCF_000687185.1 Egretta garzetta
GGCCCAGCCTGTGTCTGTTTGGGGCCACTTAAAGCGCAGTGGTGTCCGGTGGGGCTTAGTGTCACCTCGTCCCTCTGCCCACAGCCCAGTCCGTGTGTCCCCCAGGTCACTGCCACCTTGTCACTGTGCCCCCAGCACAGTCCGTGTGTCCCCCAGGTCGGTGTCACCTTGTCACCATGCCCACAGCTCAGTCCCTGTGTCCCCCAGGTCGGTGTCACCTTGTCACCATGCCCACAGCCCAGTCCCTGTGTCCTCCAGGTTGGTGATCAGGTTGGTGTCACCTCATCACCATGCCCCCAGCGCAGTCTGTGTGTCCCCCAGGTTGAGGTTGGCACCACCATGTCCCTCTACCTGCCGTG
This sequence comes from Egretta garzetta, assembly GCF_000687185.1. NCBI lineage: Eukaryota > Metazoa > Chordata > Aves > Pelecaniformes > Ardeidae > Egretta > Egretta garzetta. Next base: position 4,561 of record NW_009258316.1, read on the forward strand.
CAGTCCATGTGTCCCCTCGTCCCCCTACCCCCAGCACAGTCCGTGTGTCCCCCAGGTTGAGGTTGGTGCCACCATGTCCCTCTACCTGCTGCACAGTCCGTGTGTCCCCTCGTCCCCTTGCCCACAGTGCAGTCCATGTGTCCCCCCAGTTGAGGTTGGTGTCACTTCATCCCCCTGCCCCCAGCGCAGTCCATGTGTCCCCCAGGTTGAGGTTGGTGCCACCATGTCCCTCTACCTGCTGTGCAGTCCGTGTGTCCCCTGATGTGGTGTCCCCTTGTCCCCCTGCCCGCAGCGCAGTCCGTGTGTCCCCCAGGTTGAGGTTGGTGTCACCTCGTCCCCCTGCCCCCAGCGCAGTCCATGTGTCCCCCTAGTTGAGGTTGGTGTCACCTCATCCCCCTGCCCGCAGTGCAG
>NW_009258316.1:6599-6920 GCF_000687185.1 Egretta garzetta
TGCCCGCAGCGGTGGGGCCGGGCGCCCGAGTGGGTGCGTTGGTGCTTGATGAGGTTCTTGCTCTGGGTGAAGCTCTTGCCGCACTGCCCGCAGGTGTAGGGCTTCTCCCCGGTGTGAATGCGCTGGTGTTGGATGAGGTTGGAGCTCCAGCTGAAGCTCTTGCCGCAGTCCCCGCAGCGATACGGCTTCTCCCCGGTGTGCGTCCGACGGTGCTGAACCAGGTGGGAGTTTTGGCTGAAGCTTTTGCCGCACTCCCCGCAGGTGCTGGGCCGTTCCCCGGTGTGAGTCCGCTGGTGCCGCAGCAGCTTCGACCAGTGGCTG
>NW_009258316.1:8385-8601 GCF_000687185.1 Egretta garzetta
CTGCCGCCCCCCCCCCTTCCTGGGGGGCACCCCGAAGGTGCCAGCACCCCACCCTGCGGCGCCTGCTGCACCCCAAAAATGCCTGCACCCCCCCAGGATGGCTGCTGTACCCCAAAAATGCCTGCACACACACACCCCCGAGGCGCCTGCTGCACCCCAAAATGCCTGCACCACCTTCTCCCACTGCCCCAGCACTGCCCGTACACCCCCCTCACC
>NW_009258316.1:8750-9151 GCF_000687185.1 Egretta garzetta
AGTGCTCCCCTAAGGGGCCTGTGCACCCCAAAAATGGCTGCATCCCCCCGCAGATGCCCACTGCACCCCAGAAGTGCCTGTAATCCCCTCCCGGGGGGCCTCGTGCACCCCAGAAGTGCCTGAATCCCCATCCAGGGATCCTGCTGCACCCCAAATGTGGCTGTACCCCCTCCTAGAGTGCCCAGTGCACCCCAAAAGTGCCTGTACCCACCCCCTGGAGGGGGGGGCAGTAGTGCCCGTACCTCCCCAAAGATGCTTGGTGCACCTCAAAAATACCTGCTCCCCTCCCCAGGGCACCCAGTGCACCCCCAGCATGCCTGTATCCTTCTCCTGGGGTGCACGGTGCACCCCAAAAGTGCCTTTCCCCCCCCCGGGTCCCCCAGCTGTGACTGTACCACCCC
>NW_009258317.1:0-3307 GCF_000687185.1 Egretta garzetta
GTGCCTTAGGCATGCGGCCTATAAAAGGCCACCATCTCAAACCCCAGGCAGGGACGGGGAGCTGAGGGCGTAAAGAAAGTCCAGGCAATTCCTTCACTTGCAAGTCCATCTCCAGTGTCACCGTGGGGACGCTCTGGATGCTCTCGGAGAGGCCATGGCAGTCGGGGGAGGCTCCTGCGGCCTGGAAGGCAGGGAATGTGCAGCGCTGAGGTGGGGATCTTTGCAGCATCCTGCCTCCCCCTTCCCATAGAAGCTGGGGGCTTTTCCCATGGAGACCACTGGCTTTTGGCACCTCATTTTCGTGCCTTTTGTGCGCTGCCGTGCCCCCAGGCACTTACACCCCTCCGTGTGAGGAGCGGGAGGGGCCCAACCCCTCAGCCAACAGACAGGGTCCGTAGCCAGGGAGGCACCTTGGCTCAGAGAAGCTTCTGGAGCGTGACCAGCTGTGACCACAGCTCAGGTCTGACCCAGGGTATAAATGGGGTGCTCCCACAGGCCCCCTTAGAGCCGTCTTCTCAGGGCAGCAAGTTGGTGTTCGGAGCCTCTCCCATTGGGCTGGGGCACTGCCTGCGGGAACTCCCCAGGACTGAGTGCCCTCACCTCCTTTTGGTGAGATTTCTTCTAGATATACCCTTGAGGAAGCCCTCGCCTCCCCCCTGCCCCGGTGAGTCACCTAATCTTCTGAGTACCTGTGAGAGGGAGAGAGTTTCTCCCCTTGGGAGTGAGTGCCCGTGCGCAATTTGGGGCAGCACAATTATGAATATTAGTAAATGTCTGGGCTGTAAAATCAAAATGGCCTTTGGAAGATACCAAATTTATTGAAACAATAAATTGGCACCTGTTCTTCCCATAATTGAGAATGAGAGCTCTGTTAAGGAACAACAGTACTATGAACTCCCAATAAAGGCAAATTATGTAAGAAGTAGCAGTGAACTCTCTGACGACATTATGCCGATGAAATCTGGCTGCTTAGCAGTCTGATCAAAGACTATGTGATACCTGAGCAAATGACTTACATTTGTGTTCTGATTTGGCATTGGTTTCTTTTTGTCTGACGCTGGTTTGATTTTAACTTCAAGTGTGCAAAATCATTTCAGAAAGTCTCAGCCTTTCAAAAAATTTAAGCTAGCTTGAACTTCAAAAAGGCTAGCAATCAGTATGTGAGGCTCACAGAAAAGCCAATTACCAACTGAATTTTTCAGGGCACTTCACTGGGAACAATCATGGTTCTCTCCCTCAATGCCAACTGAAAACAATGTCTAGGCCCATTCCAAACTGAAGGTTATCAACATCTGAAATAGAGCCGGCACAAACTCAAAGCACAAACACTGTGCATTTCAGCAGCCAACAAAGTGAATAATAAATAACATCATTAGCTTTCTGCCTACTTTGTTATTTGCTATAGTGGTCCACTGCTGGAATGAATAAGGTCCCCGTACCTCTCCAGCAGAATGTTTTTCCCAAGTTCTCCATACTTACGAATGCCTCTGAGCAGGGCTACGATACCAGCACTATAGACTCAAAATAACTGATGTGTTACATCAACTGTGGGGATGCACCAAACCCAACCATACCCAACGAGGCATTGTATATAGCTCAAATAATTTCACTAACATCACTGGAATCACTGACACACTTTATATGGAACCAGTATGGAAAGTCTTCATGTGACTGGATTCTGAACACCCAGCATTTTTCAGGACAACCAACAGACTTGAAAGAAAAATGAGACAGAGGCAATGAAATCATTCTCCTATTGCTTCCTGGTATAAGAACAGGAGAGGCCTCAAGGTAGTAAGCAGCTTTTTGTAATGAATTTCATTTGGGAAGGCTCAGGTGTCAGGACAAGGGGTAATGGTTTTAAACTAAACCAGGATAGGTTTAGACTAGATAGAAGGAAGAAATTCTTTACAATCAGGGTGGTGAAACACTGGAACGGGTTGCCCAGAGAGGTGGTGGAGGCCCCATCCCTGGAAACATTCAAGGCCAGGTTGGACAGGGCTGTGAGCAACCTGATCTGGTTAGCGGTGTCCCTGCTCACTGCAGGGGGATTGGGCTAGATGACCTCTAAGGGTCCCTTCCAACCCAAACCATTCTATGATAAGATCTTATCAATCGGGGGGAAAGGGGCAGTAAAGAACAGCAGCAGCCTTTTGGCATCCAGTGACAGGCTGAGAGGCAATGGCCACAAACTGAAATATGAAATACGTGAAATTCTATTTAAACATAAGAAAAAACATTTTTAGTAGCAGGTATACACTCACAGGGCACGATTTTTAAAAAATGTTGAAAATAGTGGCATTAGTAGAAATGCTACTTTCTGTTCCTTTGGTAATTGACAAATTCTCAATGCATTACAGTCCTACTTTTAGCAGACATTTCTTACATATGGTTTATAATTTGTAAGTAGTTTAACTCAAAGAAGGAAAACAAACTATTTTTGTGCTTTGTTCTCAACAACAATGTAACTAAACCTAATAAATCCAATTATGATCCACAATAACACACTCAGTGTCCATTCCAGCGATAACTGTATATAGGTACAGTATGCATGTGCTTGCCCAAAAAGCGTGAGCCAGCAAATGCATGGTTCTGAATATGCTAGTAAGTCTCTTCTGTTACACAGTAACTTTTACTGTATTGAAAAGAAAATAACATTTCTCGTTCATCACTTAGAGGAAGCCAGAAGAAATCCATTCCACATTCTCACTAGAAAGCTGGCTGTTAATCCTACTGTGTGCATGGGATATGGTGCGAGCGTCAGACTGGGCTGGGAACAAGCAAAACTGCCACCACTCGACTCAGCATGCCCACTGACCACACAGGGCTCCCAGGGTGGCACACCAGGAGCACCACCACAGCTCCAGCTGTAACAACCCAGTTCTCTCCAAAGCCTCGGAGCAAGCAATGCCAAGAAATGCAATCTTCCCACACAACTCCTCCGAGTTGTACCACCCCTCCTATAAATACAGCAATTGCAAAGCAGGTGCACTAAACCAGATGATTAGCAGCACATCTTAATCAGCCCGGTAACTCTTGACTGAAATTTTTCCTTCTCAGTAAACAAAATACACCGGGTGATTTAACAGGGGGAAAACATAGATTGGAAAAAGGGAATTTTAGACTGATGTTCTGTACCTCAGCAGTACAAAGACTGTGAGCTAAATTATCCAGCTGCAGTGAATCACGTTGAAGGAAAGGTGTACATTTAGCAGACTAACTGAAATGCCGAGGCTTACGCAACACTTAAGCCACACTTAAGTCGTATTTGGAAGTCTTCCTGTGGTACGCGGGTCTTATGCAGGGT
>NW_009258317.1:3766-5612 GCF_000687185.1 Egretta garzetta
GAAACGTTTAATGCAGACAGGAATAGAAACAGCAGTTACTAGATGGTACTGAGGGAGAGCTACCGATAAGCTACATAGAACACATTGAAAGGATGAAGCAACGCGTTAGGAAATACCAACATCTTAAACAAATAAAACCAAATAAAAAGGGAAAAAAGGGGATTAAAACTAAAACCAAAAATTTGGGTATGTTCAATGTCACCCGTGCACCAAAGAGATTAAAGAAATACTATGAACAAAGATCAAAAAGCTGGCAAAAATTAATACAAACAGCTGATAACTGGTTTGGTCGTAGATTCCAGCTATTCATTTTGCATCTTTTTTGGCTAATAATGAATGAACAGTTCCTGTTGTTCCCATATGCCTATATCCACAGGCCCCATCAGCACCCCCTTATCTTCAAAGCATTAAACTAAATTTCAACCCAATGAGCTACCAAATTCCCTACCAACTAAAGCTGACTCTCTAATCACAATGGGTTTTACTGATGCCATTCTGATACTTTTGACATGTACTGTAGGGTCTCCTGGTCTTGGTTGGGGAATGACGTGTAAAAAACAAAAGTTTTTGTGGCTGAGCACGTGTCCACTTGAAAATGGACTTGAGCAGAAATACTTCCTCCTGGAAACAGCATAGAGATGGGTTGTGTTTACTCTTTATTGCCATCTTGTAAATAAAATCCTGCCTTTCTTCTAAGATGTCTGGAAGAAAACAAATACACCCAGTTAAAAAACACATTTTGCTCTCCATTAAATGGTCAGACTGCTTACAGAGATAATCTCAAAATGGCTACTCCTAGACATTTCCCAATACTCACAGAATTTAGGTTTTGCAAACTGAATTTACTTAGCTGGGGTTTCATCAAAAGGGTTTTTTTTTCCCGTCTTCTTTACATTATTATTTTAGCTCTTCCTTCTAGAGATCAGGTCTGATACAACAGAACACTTCAATACACTGAGAATCAGCTAATGAAAGACACTTTGGTACAAGAGAACACTGCCAGAAGCAAACAGGCTTGATTAAGCTGTGAAGGCTCATTCTGGAAAGGAAAATGAAGGTTCTAATAGCTGTACCATTGTTAGTGATGAAGGAGAAGAAAATATTTCAAAGGGCTGAATCTCCTCCCTAAGAAGTGGCACTATATTCCTGCTCTGTTGCAATAAATGTTTTCACTGCTAATCACAGTGAAATGTGTCCCTCCATTTTAATTAGGTTGGTTTTGCTATCTCTCAATTTTTCACAAATTCATATGCAAGAAGCAGTTCCTAAAGATAGGAAGCAGTGTTCTAGCAAAGTGTTCCAGTAGCCAAATAATCTAGGGCATACTGTACTATGACATGACCCCAAAATCACATGGTATCTGACAGTAAGGTTTCACCACTCTGAACTACCCAGCAGCATCGCTGTAGCAGGGCAGTATTGAAAACGATTCCCAACTTGCCTATACCAAAGGCATGACCTGTCTTTTGATTTCTGTACCGCATTTTCACACAATTGGTGTGCCTGCCTGTTTGCATTCTTTTGTGGTAGTGCCAATTCAGTCGCATTTACGGGAAAGCAACTTTCAGATTCTGCCACGGGCCAGGCACGTAACCAGGTGAGGTCTGAATCCCCCCTCCATCGCGTTTCCTACCAGTTATCCTCGCTGCTTGTTCCTCTGCTCCTTCACCCAGGCCTGACAGCAGCACTCGCGCAGCACTGCTAAACAAACCGGGACACGAATTACTTTGCCTGTAACTCCCTTAGGAGATTTTCTTGTTCTGCGCCAAGCGCGCAGTTTGCTTTTAAAGCAAACCAGGCCGAGCCTGGCAGCACAGACCCGCCGGGGAAGCGCTGCCACCAGGCG
>NW_009258317.1:6481-51188 GCF_000687185.1 Egretta garzetta
TTGTGCTGCCAGAAACCCCTGAATTCGGCCCAGCGCCCGCGCGTCGCCTTACCCTTTTTGCCCCGGCCTCCCCGGTGCCCTCATGCCCGGAGCCGCATTTCCTCGCCTGGGGGCGCAGGAGCCGAGGGGAGCCGGCAGCAGCCTGCCGCAGGTGGGCTGCAGAAGGAGCCTCACGGCCGTCCTCCAGCCGCGCTTTGAAGTCTGTTCAAACCCTGTTTGGGACAACAAAAGTGCGATCGCATGCATCTCTCGGCATCTTTGAGAGCTCAGCGTGCAGGTTTAGTTGTTCGGCTGAGAAAGCTGCACTGCCGTAGCAGGGAGTAACTTTAAGGAGAGGTAAGCACTGCATTTAGGAAAGAGTTGTGGCACAGAAGAAATGTGTTGTATATTGATGGTGCGTGCACTGTTGCCTAACGTGCCTTTTGTGACTGTGATGCGGCAGCCAAAGCAACAGTCTGATTTTAGGTGGCAGTTACTCAGTTGTTTGCTCTGAGGCTTTGGTACAGCTAATCAGTACCTTGGATTGGAAGATCTGGGCAGCGACTTGCAGGAGAAGCTGCTTCTTCTGGCAGGGGTTATTACATGGGCTTTTGAGTCAAGCACAGCAAGTACTTGGCAATTACATCTTGAGGAGAAGCCCTGGGCTGCAGCGTAACTCCTAGTGTTCCATTGTAAGCATACAATAATCAGCTGAAATTTTTGGGTCTTGTATGGGTCAACCCTTTCATGCCTTTTCTGAAAAGACTCTGAGTCAAAACCTTTGTGATATTCTGAAGACATGCTTGTTTCATCAGAGTAGCTCAGCTTTCTAGGCTGCCTATCCTGAAGACTCGACTTTTGCCAGCCAGCTAGCTTACTACCCTGAAAACACCTAAACCCACCTAGATTTGTAGGAGAAGCAAGGAAGAGCACGGTAAGCATGCACTTGAGTAAAGTGGGTTGTGTGCCTAGTGTTGCCAGTCATTATTTGCTTAATGCAGGTGGAGATGGGGGATGCGGTTTGTGGTGGATTGAGGGCGTTTGTGCGTACTCCAGCTGCCTGAGCTGAGGTGCCTGATGACATTTATGGAAATAGCTGCTGAATGTTTCTCTTTTTCTTTTCTTCTTACTACCTTCTCTTTCACTGTGGTTGATTCAGTCAGTCATCAGGTCTTAGCAGACCCTGGTATGAAATTTGGCTAGTTTTTGCATTTTAAGGTCATGTTGTCTAGAAAGCATTGTTTCTTCTGGAAAGGTTTCCTTCTGTGTGTCATGCTATTATCAGTGCTATAAATGGGCAAATAAAGTAACGCACTCTAAAAAGACCCAAGAGACAAAGCAGTGTACGTACTATAGAGCACTGCAGTGGTTTTGGCATGACAATGCCCTGTGCTGAAAAGCTTATCTGAGAGGAATTCAGTGGGTAAGAGTCCGCTTGCTTGCTCCAGCCCCCGTACACTATACCAAGCCATGAGGGTTGCAGGCCTTCCTATGCCCTCTTAGTGCTTGTGGGTGAGATACGGGTCGTGACTGACCACCAGATGCAGTTGTGTTTCAGAGCTTCATTGTGTCCTCCAGGGACTGGAAGAGTTGATGTTATTGGAAATAGGTGTAAAGAATAGGAATTGTGGGTAGTAATGGCTGAAATGTGTGCATTGTTCGTATGTGTTGTGGTTTAACCGCAGCTGGCAACTAACCACCACAATATCTTGATTCTGCTCCTCAAGATTTCCACGAACAAAATGCTGCACCAGGGATGTGGCAAGTATCACACCCGCAGGCTCCTTCTATAAAGTGGGTCCTGTAACCTACAGGACCTCCCAAAAAGTGTGCTTGTAACAGCATCAGTTAGGAGCAGGCAGCTTTTCAGAGGTGGTCTAGCAAAGCCTTCAGCCTTGCTGAAAGAGATGGGCAAAACTCGGTACAGAGTTGGAAGCACTGTAGGCGTGGTGCGGCTAGTCATGAATCCTGGGTCAAAGCTGATTGCTAAGAGAGATTTACCCTGTCAGCTGCCTGTCAGGGTGAACTCGGGAGCTTTTCATTGCTTAGCTTGTAGCTGCTGGGTTGTCGGCTCAAGTGCTGTTGGAAGTGCATGCCGCCAACCTGCTGTTTCCCTGTGGTCTCCCAGTGGGGTTGTTTTGCAGCTGCTCAGGCATCAGCAGTTCTCTTCTGCGCTGTGGGTGATCAGCGTAGGATTGCAGCTAGCAGGAGAAGCAGACTCTGAGCAGGGTCACCAGTGCTAGGTGGCAGAACAGCTTTGGTGTTACTGGAGGCCTCTTGTGGGTACAGGAAACTGACGTTCATCAGAGATGAACACTCTGATGTTCTCTGCCAGCCTGTTCCCTGAAGGAGATCTTCTGTGGAGCTCAGCCGGCCTTGCTCTGAGCAGTGTCATCTCCTTTCCCGTTGGCAGACTGAGAGGCTTGGTTGAGGAGGGCAGCAACGAGTCTGCAGGTTTTCTGAAGGCTGTTCCATTTGCAAAGCTGATAGCGACTTCTTCAGGTTTGTCATGTTTCCTAGTGCTTAGTAGCAGCAGCTTTTAGATGATCATGGACTGCTTCATAACCAGTTCAGATTAGCATTCAGCTAATCTCAGTCATTTCTTTAGAGATTAAAGATCCTGCATACTTACATGGGAATTTCTCAAAAAGTGGTGGTAGTAGCTCTTGAGGGACTCTTCATTGATGCTTCAGCCTGTTCTCTGTCTGTAGCAAGACATTACAAGTTCTTTGAAGTTTTGTGTGTTTTTCTTGTCCTCAGCATTGTTGCCATGGAGGAGGCTCATCAGCTGCCCCATAACAAGAAATATCTGCATTACAAATTGCTATGTTCGTCACATGCCACTGCATTTGTCTGCCTCTCCCTTTCCATTCCCACCTAGCCAGTGAGCTGTTGTGCTCCTGTCTCTCAGCAAGGTACCAGAAAAATTGCAAGGTTGGTTGAGCTTTCCTAAATACAGAGAAGGACCTGCCCACACTGATGTGATTGAAAACTAGTGCTGGCATCCTCCTTCTTGAGGAACTGCAGGATTGTTATTGCATCACCTTCAAGTGAGGAAGGTCCCAGCTGTTTTCTAGCGTGTCTCCTGCTCTGTTGGGACAGGTGTCCTGCAGAGCAGTGGGCACTTTGCCTTCTGCACAGAGCAAATCTTGTGCTGCTTTGTGCCTGTGATTTAGGGGGAAACACATGCAAAGACTTTTCCTGTGTGATTTTGTCTTTGGGTATAAGTAGGCTGATTAATTGACATCAGACCTAAGATGTTCTGTGGTTTGAAGGAGCCCTTTTCTTTCTGGCAAGGCTTTAACTTGTAGAAAAAAGTTTCATTTTCTTATGCTCGTCATGTATTGTGGAAACACAGTATTCCCACCTTGGAGAGGACTTCCTCTGTAGTAGGCTTTTTATGACTATGATAGTTACACATGCCAGGAAGGTCAAACATTACTTTCCTGTAGTCAGGATTACAGTGTTCTGCTGTCTGGTTTGCTATGTGTTCTCAGAGGCACTTTGGTGCAAGTATGTTCTTGTGTTTGCTACAGTAGTAAACAAGCTAGAGGAAAAAGCGAAAATTCTCAAAGTGCAGGGAAACACTAATATTCTTGCAATAAACCCCATCTCCTACATCTTTGATACACTCTGGCATGTGAATGATCGTAGAAGAACTTAGAGGTTTACTTGCCATAGTCCTCAGATTTCCAAGCTTTGGTCTCTGTTGCTGTGGCATGTGTGTAGTCCTGCTAGAGGCCGTGACCAATGGCTGGGCACAGGAATCTGTGCAGATTCAGTTCTACAGAGAAGGAGATACCACCTTATTAAGCGGACACTGTGGAGGGTTTTTGTTAGCCAGCCTCAGGCATTTGGTGTGCAACTGCTGTTACTGGTAATGCAATGAGAAATCTGTTCTTAAGCTTGCTTTTTGCAAAGTGAAACTTGTGGCCATATCCATTTCTCTCAGCCTCAAACGGTTTCTTCAGTTGTCTGTCTGTGCTAATTTAATATATTTAATTTTTAGGACACCTCTGCATCTTGCTTGTGCAAATGGCCATGTGGATGTTGTTACATATCTAGTAGAAAACAACTGTAAGCTAAATCTTTTTGACAATGATAACAGATCGCCACTGATGAAGGTATGTGGAATATGTTATGTTCTTGCAAGTGGGGCTTGTCGATTGTGCACTAGATGTATGTTGCAGGATTCTTTACACAGACCTCTGTAAAAACATGTAGATTGTACTTAGCTTGGAATAGGCATATGTTAGCTAATCTTTGAAGGTGCTGTTATTTTTTAGCATTGGGAAGCTGGGGGAATTGTAAGAGAGTGAAATGTAAATGCTGGAAGTTTTTCCTTTTTTGTGTGTTGTTCCTAGGCAGTGCAGTGCCAGCAAGAAAAATGTGTGTCCATTCTGCTAGAGAATGGTGCTGACCCGAATCTGGCAGATGCTGACGGCAACACTGCCCTTCACCTTGCTGTCATATCTCCTAATACATCTGTAGCAGGGCTGTTACTTGAGCATAATGCCAATATTGATGCACAGAATAAGGTAAATTTTTTATATTTGTTAAGGAAGTTCTTTCAAAAAGTTGCATTAATATTTCTCTTGAAGGGTTTTTTGATTCTGATTTTTTAACTTGATTATTTATCTGTCCTTTCAGGAGGGATATACCCCGCTTATTCTTGCTGTCTCTGAACATCATGAAGACATGGTAGAGTTTCTCCTTAAAAAAGGAGCTGACGTGCATGCTAGAGATCAGTGTGAAAGGTGAGGGGTTTGTCAAAACTCTTCATGGGTGTCTCTAGTATTCTTTAGGTTGGATTGATGAGAGGCATGTGAATGAGGTCTGAAAAAAACCAGGGAGCCATGCAGAAGGAGCTATTTCTGTGTGACTTGTGAAAGCAAGTCTGCACTTGGCTGCTGTCATACCTCAGTGGATGCTTTTTGCATTGAGGATTGCAAGAAGGCATTGTCTGTGGTGGCCCTTCTGGCAGGAAACATGCCATTAGCTCGGCAGCATTGCCTCAGTTCAGACCCCCCCCTTCCTCCCCCCCATAGCAGCGTAGTTTGTATGTAAGTGTTTTCTATGTGGAAGCTTTGTCAGAAGACCGAACATTTAATTGTTTTGACTCCCTGTCTCATTTTATTGTTGCTCTTAATACTTAATGAAAACTGCTTTTTCTTTCATTCATTTTAAAGTAATGGTGACAATACTTTTTTTGAGAGTAAATAGGAATAAAGATAATTACAGTGTCTGTGTAAAAAGATATCTTTCGTATCATATTTTGGATGTTTCAGAACCCCACTTATGACTGCTGCTTCTGGTGGGGAGCTTAATTTGATAAAAGTTCTTCTTCGGTATGGTGCTGATGTTTCCCATAAAGACACTAATGGATGGACAGCTGAGGATTACGCTGTTATTCATGGATATTCTAGGTAAACTTTTAAGTGTATCATTAGAATACGTTGTCAGTTGTCAGTGTGGCTTTGGAACATTTTTGGTAACATCACCAAGGTTTAATGGTGTGTTGAGACCTGTCTTGAAGCTGTGCTTAGTGATGTCTTCTGATATGTATCATTCCTGTGTCTAGTGTTAATTTGGAAGTTGAGGAAAATTTCCACCCAGAATTCTCTGTTAGATTTCAAGTTTTGTTGCTGAGCTCATATCTGCCCAGTATAAACTCTAAAAGGTGTCTGTAGCCTACAGTTATCCACAGGTGGAACTTGGCAAACTGAAATGTATGTAAACCCTCTCTGCAGACCGGCACTGTTGTCCTTACTGACTTCCACTGCAATGACCAGGAGCTACCAGCCTTTTGTTTCAGAGGAGATCTTTAATTAAAATCTTAAGCTGTTTTACTCCTCTTATGCATAGCTTTGTACCCGTGGGTACAAAGTTCCTTCTCTAAGGTTATGTGTACTTAAAAGCTAGGATGAAAAAAATGTACCAAGCGGGAGTTAATAACTTTGTAGGTATAAATACGTGTCTATAGAATGAACATGACTGTAGTGAATACTGAAGTATGTAAGTCATGCAGTAAGTGCTGTGTGCATTACCCTTAGCGAATACATACAAGGATATGAATTCATATGACTCTGAGTATGTTCAGGATGGATAAGTGGCTGTTAACTATTCTATTAAATGCTGTATGCAAGCATGTGGTTATTTTTACCAAATTTATTTCCTCTCTTTCTCTATATAGTCTTAGTAAACAACTGGCAGAGTACGCAGACTGGGAAAACACAGGAGAAGCTTCTGCAGGTGGTGCACAAGGCATCGTGGTACTAAGCACTCCTCACCGGGCGGGAGCTGCTGGCTTTACATTGGGCGCACCTGCTGTGGACAGAGGAGGTAGGATCCTTAACCATGGAGGAGCTTGTGAGGAAAATCACTATGGCCTTTTCTTTAGGTAGTTTGCATTGTTAAAGCTTATTGTGTTCACCACTGACTTTAGCGGAGGCATCAGATGGAGTAGCCCAGGAAGTTTTGTGAATGTGCTTATTTGTTGCTAGTTGGAGGTGCTTCTTGTCAGTGTGAAGGCAGTTGCGATCTGCGTGCTACGTGTCCACTTACGGGATTGTTGCCTTCTGCCTGTCAAGAAGGCAAACCTCTATATAGGTTTTCCCATAGAGAGAGAGAAGGGCGACAGGGCAGGAACTAGATCAGAGTGGGTTTGTTTTTCAGGTGTGTACTTTTACCTATAGATGGCCATTCAGATTGTGAAAATCCAATTGCAAAAGCAGTAGGTTCATCCTGAGCAGCCGTTTGTGTAGTTGGGAAGCAACAGATGAGTTAGTGGGAAGATACGTGTCTTGTTGATTTCCGCTGAGTTTGTGTGTCTTTGGTTCAATATCAATGGTTTCACCTGCACTAAGCTCCTTTTAGTGAGTCATCTTATTTCTCAGCATCAGTTACAATTGTTTCAGTGTAGGTGCTGTAGAGACATATTTAGGAAAAATTGTATTGGAAAAGTAACTTTGTTAGCAACAACAATGTAGTGTCTGTGTATACTATATCTTCTTGGACATAGTTTGATTTACAACAAAAATAATGCTTTCCTTCCACTTTCAGTAATTTTATGAAATAAACTTTAAAAAAATCCGTATTATCTTGTGATCCAGAAAAACAATTAAATTGCTTTGTGATCAAAAAATTAACTACTTTAGTGGGTTTATAAAATCCAGTCCAAGCTTATGAGCTTATGCAGCCCTAGAGGAATCTTAGAAAATTAATATTTTAATACCAATGAAATTGTCTTGTACCTTACATCTTGGGCGCTACAGTGGTAGGTTTTATTCTTTCTGGTTTTTTAAGGGTGTTATATAGAACTGTGTGGCAAATGGGCAGCAAGCAGTGTTCAAACATAGTTCATGACTCCTTTTTTAAATACCTCAAGAAATATGAGCAAAATATGGACTGTTTTTTGTCACTGACTTTTCCCAGATATGGGAATTTAATTTAGAGCCAAACTTTGTTCCTTTGACTTGGGAACAGTTGCTTTGATCTAATCAGAGATTTGTAAAGTTTCTTGATACATTGAAGGAAGATTTTTTTTTTTTTTTTTTTTTTTTTATACAGGTAGTTTAATCAGCAAAATGTTGCTTTCACCCAAACAGCACATTCCGTCACTGTCTCCTGTGCATGTAGATAATTTCTGTGGTACCACATTGTTGACAGGCCTGGGTTGTTTTAAAATATATGGCTTGAAGAGTAATACTGTTGCGTAATTCCAAGCCTGACATACCCTCAGGGAAATACGGGTTCTTGAACCAAATAATTTGCCCCATTCCTTCGAAATGATAATCCTACTAATGTAAGCCCCCAATATTATGGGAAATCTTGGCTTTTTATCTTCATTTGAAGAGGCGTACTAAGTGTGAAGAGAAGGGCTTCATACAGGTAGTTTAATCAGCAAAATGTTGCTTTCACCCAAACAGCACATTCCGTCACTGTCTCCTGTGCATGTAGATAATTTCTGTGGTACCACATTGTTGACAGGCCTGGGTTGTTTTAAAATATATGGCTTGAAGAGTAATACTGTTGCGTAATTCCAAGCCTGACATACCCTCAGGGAAATACGGGTTCTTGAACCAAATAATTTGCCCCATTCCTTCGAAATGATAATCCTACTAATGTAAGCCCCCAATATTATGGGAAATCTTGGCTTTTTATCTTCATTTGAAGAGGCGTACTAAGTGTGAAGAGAATGTTACGTGGGTTAAGGACTTGGGAGGAGAAAGGGTATGCTCTGTTCTCAGTCTGTTTCCAGTAGGGTTTATTTTTCTTCTAAGTAGTATGAATCCTTTTCTCCTTGTGCTCAGTCTCTTAAAAGATGACCCCAGTGTGTTGAGCGAGAGAGATTAGTAGCATATAGGGAACGTTTATTGGCATTAACTCTACAGTCTCTGGCTTGCACCCACAAAGCACAGGTTCTTCATCATTAGAATCCCTTTAATATGCTGCATTAAGAGGCTTTGAAGCCTCTTTTAGAGGAGAAACTGGGATGATCGTGAGAGGCAGGAGAAGCACCCACTTTGGTATTATTTTCTTCTGTTCTTCTGTACTATTTTTCTGTCTGGGATCTTCAGTGTTGTCCTTATTCCTTTTGCTGCTTTTGCACTTGTTGAACGTACTTCAAAATATTCTCTTCTAATGACCAGTGTATTTAAGAAGGTGGCTCATGCTTATTTGAGTGTTTACTTTTTTGTCAGCACATGGACGTTCTTATTAATCACAGACAGGTTTGCAAAAACCTCCAAATGAATGGCTTCCAGCCCTAGCATATTGAATGACAGACTTTTTAGATTTGAGGTTGGAATTTCTTTGGCAAAAAGTAATAATTAAGCAATTTTTCTAAAGGCAAGGATTCAGATTTCTGAATGTATGTCTGCAGTGGCAGCTTTTTTTTTAGCTACTGCACTGCGTATTAGTGTATTGTTCCTTTAGTGTTTCCCTGCGTCCCTACAGAAACTGTTGTTTTTTCATCGTAGGGCTCTTGG
This sequence comes from Egretta garzetta, assembly GCF_000687185.1. Taxonomy (NCBI): domain Eukaryota; kingdom Metazoa; phylum Chordata; class Aves; order Pelecaniformes; family Ardeidae; genus Egretta; species Egretta garzetta. The sequence goes on from NW_009258317.1 coordinate 15,451, forward strand.
AAAAGAAGGGAGTGCTTCAGTGTGATTTATATCTCCCGAGGCCTGAGGTCAGGCAAAGTTGTCCTGTATCACCTTTTAAGAAAACTGAGAAATGGAGAGGGGATGAGAAACCATCCTGAGGTGCTTTCTTAACTCTTTAAGTGTATGTTTTTGATAGGAGTCCCTTTGCCACATCCATTCCATGTATTTGTGGTAAAATCAACATAAGCAGGGCTCCCTCCTGCTCTGAGACAAATGTTACAGACTTGTCACAAAGAAATTTGGTGCCAGGTAGCTGCAATAACAGAACCGCACCATTTGTTGATGTAAAATACAAAATTTTACTAAGAAGGATGGTTAGAGCAGGTCAATAGTGATTTTTATTCTAAAACTCCTGTTCCACAACATACAGACGTGCATACGCAAACACTCATGCATGACACTCACACCAGTCAATGCACCCCTTCTGGTCCAGTTGTGGCCTGCCCTATAGCGCTGGGGGAACAGGTATTCATTCTGACTCCTTGTCACGTCTGCATTCTGGCTGGTGGCATAGCTTCTGTATGTGAACAGTTCAGCGTGGTCAAATCAATATAAGCAGGACTCTCTTACCCTCACTGAGGTAGGAGTGACCTATGTTTGCATCAGGCGCCAACTGACACAACTTTTAAGGTGAGCTGCTTTAAGGCAACAAGTTTCTGGGTTGCTTTTTTAATGAGGAATAACAAACATGCTAAAACTGTAACTTGAGGTGAGTGAGTGTAACACAATGGCTAGAAGTTGTGTGGTGGTAGAGCCAAGATTTCCTTCAAAACTTCTGGATAGTGTATCTCCAAAGTTTAGTTGTTGGCACCTAAGGATTTTTGGGATGCTTAAACAGAGTGATTTTAAGTGTACTGTATGTATAAAGCACTCTACAAATGTGAAGGAATTGCATTTGCAGCCTATGCTAGATGAGGACTAGTCAAGTTGGCAATGTAAAGTTGTCAGTAGAGTAAATTTCTGAGAATCTGTTGCAGTATTTCAAAATACTGGAACATGGGTACTTTACATGGAACAAGTAAATTAAGTTACACTGTTTGACACTGTCCCTTGAAAGTAGAGTTTATAGACTCTGATTGGTTTTGTTTCTAGCACTTACAACTGTAGAGTAGACTGATAGTCACAGTACATTCTCTCACTGCTGTAGCTTTGTTGATGTGCTGCTTATGTTTTCCAAACTTCTGGGAATTCAAATTTATTCTGATGTCATTGTTTCGTCTGTCCTTTCCATGCCTTTTCCTAAATGGATATAGGAATGCAACAATCTCCTAACCAGACATCAAGAACAGGAAAATCAAGGAAAGGTATTCTGTACAGTAGCATTTCAAATAAGAAACATGTTGTGTAATATACAAATTCTAACACATCTATGACGTTTTTTATCCTGGACGACCCTATTTTGATGGGTTTGGTTTTATAAATTAGATTTGAGAGCAGGCTTTGGGCACTTTTTATTTATTTGCATGTTTTGCATGAGTCCTTTATTATTGATTTGAGTGTTTGTTTTGTGTTAGTGCTAGTAAATAATTTTTTGTTAAATAAGTTCTTCTGTTGCTCCAAAATGGAAATGGACTTCAATTAAAATGGAAACAAGCAATCCCCAGAGAATGCTTTTCTAGATCCCATTTCTATGGTAGGGCATCAAGGTCTGTCTGAAAGCTAGCTCTCAAACTTCCTCTATTGCCTTCTAAAGGACAGTGTGACCTGGTTTTGATCATTGCTTAAAGTTACTATACATCGAAAGCAAAAGTTCAGATAACTTACTCAGCTGGTTTTATTAATTATAACTGTATTAATTGAAAATAAAACTGGAGTCACCTGTCAAGAGTTTATAACTGATGGCTCCACCCTATCCATACAGTTCTAAGAGACAGGTTTTCATTCAGCCTGGGAGGTTAGCAGGTAGATTAGACTGTGGGCACTGAGTGAGTTAACAGAAAACTGCTGTTTGTAAAACTAGTATTTTAAAGTTTTATTTGTTTGTGATAGGAAACATTAAAAATCAGAGACTGTGTTGGTATTTTAAGTTTTAGCTTGTCCTCGCACTGGAAGTTTCAGCCTCTAAGTTTTGTCTACATGACATGTCTATACTGAACATGTATGCTGTATTTCATTGTCTGAAAGCCCTGTTCAGGTCGGGAGATGTACTCATCAAAGTTCCCACATAAACCCTGTCTTTAGGACAGACAAATTTCCATGCTCATTTGTGGTTTGCTGGTAGTAGAAGAGATGTCTTCAGGCATGGTATGCCTTTGTTTTCTTTTCCCTTTAATGATTTTGTCCAAGACCTCAGTTTAGTTGTCATCATGCAACTTTATGGAAGGTCACCTATCTCCTGTTTATACACAACTTCATTTTGTTATGATAGTTAACAGGAATTACTTATCGAACTCTAGGAACGCTGAAATAGCTACTATGTGGAGGTTATATTTGTTTGTTTTTTCCCTTCTGTCTTGGGAATTGAAGAGCCCTTTTATTTCATCTTAATTGTTGATAATTGAGAGGTTTTAGCACTGTTCAGGCTGGATTCCTAGGGTTCAGATTTCAATAGTACCTCAGTGATGTGCTAGAGCACACTCTCATCGAGTTTGCAAATGGCCCCAAATTCAGGGGATCAGTAGATAAGCTTCAGGGCAGCAGTGCCATTCAGGGAGACCTTGACAAGCTGGGGAAATGGACTGTCAGGCCTGTCTTATGAAATTCAGCAAGGGCAAATGCCAAGTTCAGCACATGGAAAGAACAACCCCTTGCTACAAAACATGCTGGGACTGCCTGACTGGAGAGCTGCTTTGCTGAGAAGGCCCAAGAGCATCTTGGCAGAGAGTGAGCTGAGCATGAGCCAACAGGGTGCCCTGGCAACTGGAAGGTCAGCAGCATCCTGGGCTGTATTAAGACCAGCATAGCCAAGAGACTGAGGAAGGTGATTGCCCACCCCTACTTGGCATTCACTGGATGGTGTCCAGCTCTCTGGGTATAATTTTGAGCCCCCAGTGCAAGAGAGATTGGTCTTCCAACAGTGAGCAAGTTCAGTGGAGGGCCATCAGACTTGTCAGGGGCTGGAGTACTCGCCCTTTGAGGAGAGGCTGAGGAAACTGGGCTTGTTTGGCCTAGAGAAGTGATGACTTTGAAGGGGACCTAGCAGCAGCTTCCAGTACATATAAGGAGAAGACAATGCCAGGTGCTTCCTAGTGGTGCACTACAAGAGGCATAAATGCAAACAAGAGTGTTTCTAACTGGATGTCAGAAGCTTCACCTTGATAAGGACAGTAAAACAGAGGTTGTACAGTCTCCCTCCTTGGAGGTGTTAAAGACTGGACTGGATAAAGCCCTAGGCAACCTCATCTGACCTCATATCTGAGCCTGCTTTGAGGTGGCAGTTGGCTAAGAGGCTTCCTGAGGTCCCTTCTGACCTGATTTATCCTATGATCCTACACTTAAGTTTCCTTCATAACACTGATGAAAGCTTGGAGTGTAGTACAGAATGCCCTGGTTATGCCCCTTTTGTCTGTTGAATACCCTTTTTGGTTCAGTGTAGAGAGCTGCTGGTGATTCTTCTACCTCAGGATAAGCTTTAGATCTTGATTATGCTTTTTGATTTTTCTTGACCTTTTCAGAATAATCTGTAACTGGGTAGAGCAGCAGGTAGTATAGTATATAGCATAATGTTATACGGAACGTTACATAAAATAGTAAAATCTCTGCGTGTGGTGTGTACTGGTGTGCGTAATATGAGCTATCTGGGGGTTCATTTACTTACTGTTTTGCTAAACCACCACCATTTTGTTAACTGTTTGCTAACATAGCATATTCGTGCTATGCTGGGTTTTTTTAGAGATGTTTCTTAAACTTCTAGTTATAAGAGTCCAAAGGAGATACAGCTCTGGACTTTTTTTTTTTTTTTAAATTCAGTTTGGCTTGAAAAAGGAGTTGTTTTGGAAACACATTCATTCATGCTGTCTTGTGTTGAATTGACTACCCAAAGTTTCATTCCGTTATTACCTGTAGCATTGTCCATGCTAAATGTTTATATGTACTGGTTAATTTTTAGCACGCCAAATCTAATTTCAACATGTCAATTAATGTTTGAACAGCAATAGATGACTTTTCCCAAGGAGACTCAATAAGGTGAGACTTTAAAAATACCTAACATTTACCTGAGGAATGATTTGAGAGAGACAGTACTCATTTTGCTTTGCTTTTTAAGAAGCTCTGAGAAAGAGGGGAGTGATGACAGTTGGCATACTTCTGAGGAAGAAGAACTCGATTTTGCCCCCAAGGTATGGTGCATTTACAGGAAAAATGTTCTGCAAAAATAAGTGATTTGAATGCAAGTTTTCTCTGTGATTGAAAGAAACTGCCGTTCCAGCCAATATTGTTTTCTCCTTAGAAGCAGTCTCTGGCCTTCCAGTCTTTCTTCTGCTGTGAGTTTTTCCTAAAAGACCTGTAGCTGTGGCAGAGCATGTGGTAGATTTGTGGTTTGGGGCAAAAGAGCAATAGGTGACAAGATTAACAACCACGTTGTTTTATTTTTTTCTTATTCATTTGAGTCAGATTTGCAGACCCTAAAAGTTTATATATTACTTTTATAAACTATTCTGTTCTTCTCCAAACATTGTTATTGTTTCCTGTAAATTTGGTGATAGAATCCTGACTGATAAAGAAAAGGAGCGTTTATTTATCAAGATCTACTGAAATACTTCATCACCTAGTTCTCCTTTCCTCCTTGTCAGGTTCCTCAAGAGCACTCAGTGGATGAGTTACTCAAATGGGTTGTCTTTTTTCTTCTATAAGATGGCATTTCATGCTTGCATGTAATCTCACACTGCATGTTTTCCCTCTTTTTTGAATGCTTGGGTAGTATTCTATTTTGTCAGCTACAAGCTCTCGTGCCTACTGTTTTTACTAATGTTCTGAAGGGTTATCAACTTCTGCAGTGATGTGTGGAGCATCTGTTCTGTTGCATTGGGATTCTGCAGTGATGAGGAACCTGACTGTGGTCGTAAAACCCACTCTGTAATGCTAGAGATGCAAGCATGTTTAGTTTTAATGTGATTTTGTTTGCTTGCACTGATTTAAATAAAATGATTCATTTTTCTGGCACGATTTTGAAATTTAGGGGTATTTTGGTAAATGTAATTGCAGGGACTAATTTACGCATTAAGTCTAGGGTTCTTAACAGTTACTTGCGTTGTGCACATTTGCAAGGAAGCATCCTGAAACTGTGAGCTTACAGATAGCTGAATTTTACTTAAATACTACAAATATTAAAAACAGATTTTCAGAACTGTTATGCATGTAAACATAGTTTTGGAAACAATTTGCAGAAGGGTGTCTGCACAGTGTTTTGGGGTGAAATACTCACTGAATTGCATATGTAAGGAGTGTTTGTGTAGTTAGAACCATAGGATGGAGCAAGCACCTCAGCGCTATCAAAAGCACAGTCCAATTATATTTAATGTTCATGATTTGACATGAACAAAGGATTTGTAATTACTGTTTTAAAAAAAATGATTTTGCTTAAATAAATCTTTATTTACAGAAGCTGCAGAAGCCTAACTTGACGCTGTTAATGAATGCTTCCCAGCAATTCAGGAAAAACAGTAAGCTATTTGTCAAAGATTGCATGATATTCTGATATATAAAAGTAGACTTGCTAAGTAGGGGTTTTTTTCATAATTTTTTTTTTGCTATAGTACATGAGAAAAGTAGCATTTTGAAAACATAACACTTAGTCATTTCAGAAAAAAAAAAAGTCATATCATTAAAATGAAGATATTAATTCCCTCCCTAAGCCTTCGTCCCTGGTCAAGTCCTTCCTCCACCCTGCCCATCCCTTACCTGGCTCCTTTTCCAGACATTCCCAGATGACTCCTCTCCTGTGCAGTAATCTGGTAACATGCCTGTTGCTATTTTCATAATTCTATTTGTTCACATGCATTTTTCCTTTTCTTGTGCTTCAAGATGATGGTGATGGTTCTAGAATTGAAAGTCCTAAGTCACCAAAGAAAAGCCTCAAACAAAGAACCCCATCAGATGCAAACCTGAACAAAGGAAAGTGTGGAGAATTGTTGAATCAAGATGTCTCAGATGCAAGCAACCTGGAGGAAGAAGAGTTGGAGGAGGAGGAGGAGGAGGAAAATGACAATGATGATGATGAAGATTATGAGGAGGAAGAGGAAGAAGAGGAGGAGGATGAAGATCTTATTCAAGATGAAAAGGAGGAAGAAGATCTGGAAGATGAAGAAACTCAGTCTAATGACATACTAGAGGAGGAGCAGGGGCAGAAAACAGAACCTAAAGGGGAAATTAATCAGAAACTGGAGTATTTTAGTAATGCTAAGTATGAAGGGGAAGCTCAGTGTGGAACTGGAGATGTCTGTGATGATGATTATAAAATAAGTAAAGAACTTGACCAAAAGGTGGAGGAATCTGTTGATACTCCTGTGTCTTTTATAGCTGGGAGTTATGAAACGTTGCAAGAAAATATAACTGCTGTGCCTCCAAAGATAATGAATAATGAAGTATCTTGCAAGTCCATACCAAAACAAGCTGTCTTTCAAAATCTAAATAATTTGCAAGATACACAAGAAAGCTGGAACAGGAAAAGCATGTTTCAGGAGAATTTTTACAGAAATACTGACTCCTCTTTTGCAGACTCTGAAATGAAAAAAGAGATACCCCAGCCTCTATCAGGTAGTTGCGTTAAGGAAAAAAAGTCAAGCTTCAGTGATGGCTTTGAAAGTGGTAATAACTCTTGGTCAGCAGCAAAACCCCCAAAGCTAGAAAGTCAAAAACTGAACTCTGTCATTCTTGAACGTGTGGATGATGAAGATACTGAAGAAGAGCAATATGAAGAAGTAGATGATAAAGTCTGTGAAGCACTGAAACAGTACAGTGAAAACTTGCGCTTAAATAAGTGTGAAAAAACTTCGAGAGCAGCATTTCATTCAAGCACCAAAGTAAGTATATAGGGATGATTCAATCACAAGGCTGTTTTCTATGGGTAACGTAGTTAAGAAACAAAATGGTAAACTGGATTTCTGTTAATGCTTATTCTTCACATATATCCTTCTCTTGATCATCACTTTTTTATATTAGAAAATGTCTTACTCCTGGCCAAAGCAGTTTCTTAGGTGTATGACTAATATTAGTCAGTATTTTGAATTATTTTTTTTTCCATTGGTTACAGTAGTTTTGCAGGAAAAAAAATAGGCAGTAGACTTTTTCTGGGATCAATTACATTTTTCTCAGTTTTATGTACAGATCTTATCTGTGAAGACTTACTGCCATTTAGTAAAATTCATGTTGTGATGGCTGAAAGTGAGGAAACAAAAAGAAATTTGAATAAGATTGAGAGCGAGAAGCTAGTAATTTTCCTTGGAGCAAAGTAGGGGAAAAGAAGGATGTAACTTAAATTTAACTAGAGTTAGAGTGGCATGAGAAAGTGCTTCTCAGGGGCTTTGCAGAACCAGGGGTGAGACTTAAAACATTAGGTATTGCTGTTTACTCATATAGATTCCCACAGAAAAACTGAAGGCTTTGTAAAACAAAGCTCAACAAAGTTTCCATTTTGTCTTACACAAAACTATTTTTCAAGTTGTTGATGGTTGGCAAAGGAGATGCTTGCTTCTGTTCTTTCCAGCTGTTTTGGTTGATCTCTTTTAGGAAGAATCACCTGAAGAGCAAGAAGAGGGGGAGGAGCAGGAGAAGGAAGACACTGGTGAAGAGCTACGAACTGCAGTTGTTGAGGGTGTGAAAAATTCTAGTTGTAATGATAGCCATCAAGTCCACGGTGGTTCAAAAGATAATGCTGGTGAGACAAATGAGTTAGTAAATTTGGATCCAAATTCTTCCTCTATAAATATTAATGCACAGTAAATGAACTAAAATGGTGATCGACTTCTGAGATAGCAATTTTTTCCCTTGCCTGTGAATCCTTGTGGGCGTTGGCAAAGAAGGAAAGCAGCTTTTGTTCCTTTTCATTCATTCTTGAAGAACTGAAATTGTGGTGTTGGATTCCAAACGATGCTATATGAAGCAAGTGCTGTTCTTGCTTTTGTTGCTGTCTTCTCCCTGAAGCAGTGTGAACAAAATGCGGAGATGAAGAAGAGAAGGACTAGAGCGTCTTGGGTGTGACAGTAGTATTCCATTTTCTGGCCCGTACTGTCAGATTGAAAAGCTGTGATTGCTCTTGGCTGAAGCCTGGGAAAGATTTGAGTCAAGCTGAGGGAAAGCTGTTCTGTTCCAGTGCCTCCCCTTGTCCAGTTACAAAATGTAGAAGGTCTCTCCAGTGCCACACTTGGTAATGCTTGGTAATGACACACAGCTCGGTCAATTGAGCACTTTGGTGCTCACCTCAGGTTTTGGAGCAGAAGGTGGCACTGTTGCCATTGTCTGTCTCCTGAGAGTAGCTTGGTGTGGTAGATGTTACCAGAGCATGTGTAGCTGCTGATCAACTGCTACACAAGGAGCCTGGCAGAACCTGCTGTATTCAAGTGTTGTGCCTATACATGCTGTTCTGTCTCTATACATTTTACCATAAACACAAGTTTGGCATAGCAGTTAGAGCCCAGGCTGGAACCAGCAGTTGCCCTCTTCTGGGGTGGGTGCCCTCACTGCTCTCCAGCTCCTTCCCCCTTCCTTGTGTGCATGTCTCCAGATGAGTGAATCTTGAATCAGTTATACCTAATGGAGTAGCTCAAAACAGAGAAATGAAGGTAGTCTAATTTGGCCAGGAACCCACTGAGACTGAGCCTTATGTTTGTCTGGTAGAGAAGAGATTTGGTTGTTAACTCCCTGAGATAGAAATGTCTTTTATGTGTTTGGGGTGAGTTTTTGAGCTGTGAGCCTCTATTTTTAAATGGCAATGCTTAGGTGTCTAGCTTCTGGGAAGAAGGTGCAAGGCAACAACTCTCTGTCAGGGAAGATCTTTCTTGGTATCACTACAAAAGGAGCATTGTTTCTTAGTGATTTTAGTGATGTTAGTGTGAGAATGTTTTGGGTAGTGTTTCTACAGTACCTCCTGTACAATGAAAAGTGGTAGTAAATGCCAAATTGTGGAGCTGTAGGCTGGAGAGCAGGTGACCTAAACTGCATACCACAGGACTGCAGTGTGCTGGATTCTCTTTCTGAATGTTACCTAAAATGGGTTTGGTATTGCTTGTAGCTGTGTCTGCTGTTGTTGTTAGCCATCTTCTGCTGGAAAGGAGGGAAGAGGAGGTGGTGATACAAAGGAAATACCATGATGTGGCTGGGTGTGATGAAACCCTTAAATAACACTCGCTTCTTAGTGTGTCCTCAGCATAGAACCACTGCATGTCTTTTGGATGCAGGGCTTGACTGATGGGGAAAAGCAGAGTGAAATATAAACATTCAGTGTCTCACTTCTTACCTTGTTTGTAGGTGCCCTTCCAGCAGTGGGAGCAGAGGAAGAGGAAGACGATGAATCTCCCTGGGATTCTGAGGTACCTTGTGAAAGACAAGGGGGTTCCCACCAGAGGGAGAGGGTAGGGTAGGAGTAAGATCCAGGAGCACTTGAGAGCTTGCTTTTGACTTGGGCCCTACCATTGATGAGGCTTATTTCCTCTTTTCCTGCTTCTGCCATGTTTGTAACTGGTGGCCCTTGAAATACTTCTGTTCTAGGCCAGCTGTTCAGTTAGGATTGGGATGAAGTTAGGTCAAGCTAATGACTTTGATCTTAGCAAATGGCCTTTTGAGTTTGGTTTCCAGTATAGTATCGAAGCAGTAAAGTTTTTTGCTGCTTAAAATACTCTGAGCTTTTCATAGGGGCTGGCAGGGTTGTTGATTTTTCACCATACAGCTCTTTTCTGCTGACCTGGTCAGTGCTTGCCGTTAGGGTCTACAGCCTAGATGGTTAGCTGCTTCTGAATAGATCCTCTCTACCTTCTGTAGGTGTACTTCAGCCCTTTCTGAAAGTCGTGTTCACATGCAGGCTGTTTTTGCCCTTTGAATTCTTTCTGTCTGTGGTAATGGGCTAGAAGAAAATAAGCAGGGTCTGTAGCTAACCCCTTCTGGCTTTTCTTGTGAGGAAAAATTATTCTTCTCCACCCCTTTCTTAAAAATACAAGACTAAAATATCTTTTTTTTTGGGTAGCCTTAGCTTCTGTAAGCTTTGCCTTGCTAGTCTTTGTTCAACCCAAATTACCCTCGAGACTGGGAATAGCAATGTGTTCACTCACCATTGTAGGATACATGCCTAGGGAACATAAGCACAAACTTCAGTGTCGCGTAGAAGTTCAGCACAAATGTTGGATCACCACAGACCTGCAGTTATTAATCCACAACCCACATCTTGAGTTACTGTGTTAATTCTCTTTTGTGGCTAAGATCTGAAAACACACACAACTGCTGTGATTTTCCAATATACAATGTCTCGATGTGTCCTTCCCAGGGGTCTTATCAAAGGTTTTTGTGTCTCTAATATACTTGATACCATGCTACGCAAGTTGGCTCAGCAGGAGCTTTTTGCATAGAAATGAGTTGAAAATGCATTTGTACCAATTCTCATGAATGTGTTTTACATTATACAGATGGATTCTGAAAGTCCAAGAAAAGTATCGTCCGCTGTGTTGCTCCCAGCTGCAGACAGACATGGATCATGCTCACAGATTGTTTCAGGGGAACGCAACAATGGTAACTTCACGGTGGACTAAGTGTTTGTCTGTAAGCATTTACAGGCTAAAGTGAACTTTCATCAATGTTTGTCTTAGGAATGCTGTTATGATGTGGGTGTGTGCCATAGCAATGTAGTGCTTAGTATTTTATTAAGCAGTTATCACAGTGCTTGCTGGCCAGTTTGCAAAGGAAGTTTGTCTCGTTTGCATTATGTCTGTTCTTCAGACAAGGTTTTATTTTTTTGGATTCAGGTTCTTGTTGCATAGTGATGAAAGTGTACGTGGTTTAGGACTGACGTGTCCGAACATGTAAACATTCTTGGATGATAAGGCAGCAGAAGAAAGCTATGATCTGGCTAAGCATTTTTTTTCTTCTAGCTTAATTTTTGATAGCTTTCTGCTGTGATTTGCCTAGGAGCTAAAATGTGACTAAAAATTCAGGTTTTATTGCCAGGGTTTATTCAGGTTTTATTGCCACTGCCTGTGGTTTGTGACACTATCTCTTGAGCATCTTGAGCATAGGATGGCAGGGAAGTTTTGCTGTTGGGGTAGAACTATTTTCTGAAGGATTTCTCCTTTAATAAATGGTTTGTATGATTCTACTAAGATAAGTTTAAAATCATTGTCAAAAGGGGATGGTAACCTTTCTAAGGTATTTCCATACTGATAGACCACCAAGTTTACTGAAATCAAATATTGTATTTTTTAATGATATTTTTTTTTTTTTTTAAATCTAAAATTTTTGCTGTGGAGTCATTCTTAGTAGCATTTCATATACTTCTTTCACGAAAGGACTCAAACTGTGAGATGACTAAAGCAGAGGATTTGAAAAATATAGGTAGGCCTATAGGATTGTGTGGGTTCGGAATGATTTAATGTTGGACAAAAATTTAAGAAAAAAAGTATTTGGAACTATGCTATAAAAGGAGATTACAACCAAAGAACTTTGTTTCTTTTGTTCCCTTGCAAGCTAAACCAGAACAATCTGCTGAGAACTAGCTTGATATTACCTCATTGAATGACACATGTATGAGGTTTCTGTGTCTGCACCCAGGCTTTCTCTGTCCCATCAATGGAAAAGAAAATACTCTTCAACATTAAACACTTGTAGGATAATCACAATCATAGTGCTGTTGGACTGTTTTATCATCATTTGTTACAGCAAACCAGCTTTGGCTTTTGAAATAATCCTTTCAGAAAGCAGGATTCAGCTCTTCAACAGGACTACGTATTTTGATCTTGTTCTGTTAACAAGCATGACTTTATTGCTTCACATGAATTGTCCTAGTTCTGTGATTATTATTTTTTAAATCCAAGCTGCATGATGGGAAGTATGCATTGTCCATTTCTTCTATGTTGTGTGATGAGGTAAATTGAATGTTAATTATCGTATTCTCAATGAACTAATGCTTGCAAGTAATACTAAGTTGTAGAAGCTACTGGTGTTGAATGGAGTAAAAGATACCTTCAATTAAATAAAATAACACTTCCAAAACATTTTTCACCTCTAGGCTTTTCGGAGAAGCCCAACAATTCCCAGGTAAGTATTTGTTCATGTCAGACTGACTATTTGCTCTGCTCATTAAATAGTACGTAGTTACTTTTAATTTGGTTTTTATCATTGGATTGTGTCTTTCATAGCTGAAGACTCCCAAATCTGTTTTGGAAATGAATGAAACTTCTCCTAAAAGAAGGCAACAGAAATCAGGTAAAGTTCATTTCATGTGGTTCTGGGTTTAGCTTCATAATCTTTCTGGATAGGAGTATTTAATAAAGCATATGACTTAATTGTTTTGCAGATCTATTGGAGGAATTTGGTTTAGGAGATGCAGAGGACATTGAAGGTATTCATAACAGTCTTTATGTAGTGTTCTTTTATGGACGGACACATTGTACTTGAAAATTTTTTCCTAATATTAAATTAATGGTTCTTGCAAGGTCTTCTGGGAGCAGAAATATAAAATACTGAAATATGCCTCTATGCGTGTGCATGCTCCCTCCTGTAGTCTGCCATTCAACACTGTAAATACTTTTCTATGAGGTAGGCTTCCTTCACCATACCTGCTGTCATCTCCCCTTTTCAGGCAGTCCTCAAGTTTGCTTTCCTTCCAGTTTCTCAAAAAACCCCTTCCTGATATTCCTGGTTTCCTGAGCATGTGCTGTGGCTGATTCCAGGCTAGGGATCTGGAAGCTCAGCTGTCCAGGAGTTGCATGTGAGGCAGAAAGGGTAATTCTTGGACTCATGCGGTAGCTGAGCAGGAATTATTACTTGCCTGGCTTTTCTCTACATGTCTGGCAATTGTTTTGAAATACGTGGCAAATGCATTCCTCTGAGGCCTGCCGCACTTGTTTCATGGAAACTGACCAGCAGGTTCAGAGGTAGGGGAAGAAAGTGGGGAAGAGAGAAAAGGTGGGAGGAAATGACAGTGTCAGCATGTTGTCAGTAATTGCCTTTTCTTAGGAAACAAGGCTAAAAGTGAAGCAGCTAGCTAGTCCACCATACACTGGAGAAAGAGTATATGACCTTAATGGTTTTTTAGTTCCTTTGTTCTAACATTTATTGATTTGCATATTCGTTAATGAGCTGAGAAACAATTCATTCAGATTTTAGAGTTTCTACAGTCAGCTATTGAAGATATCTGTTCACCTCTCTCTGGTTTATATGTTAGCAAGTAAGTGAAGTAGGTAATCGGAAATAATTTTATAAATTATTGTAACTTCTAAGTATGGAATACAAATATTTCCGAGTTCTTTGGCATCCTTGTTTTAGGGAAAAGAAAGTACCATTGTTCTTTTGACAATCGTAGAGATTAAATTTCTCTCTAGGAAAAATATCTCTCTCCTCCTCTCTCTTTCATGTATTCACGATGGGTAAGCAACAACAGGGCCTCTTTTGCCCTTTATTTTGCAGTGTTAGCATTTTTGTAAGATACACAGGGGATTGTTAAAAGTTGTTCAGTTAAAACATGATTTGTGGTTTTGTCTGTATTGCACAGTAATGTGAAATGTAGCCCCACGACCAGAATGTTATAAAATTACAAACACAGAAAGGAAAGACTGCCTTTTCATAGCTCAGTTCATGTCAGCTATTTTTCCTGTGTGTCTCTATTCATTTAGTTTGTGTTGGTTTTTACCCATATGTTATCTTGAAGATAGGGTGTTAAGAAGTACATGTGAAAATTTCTTTCAAATTTTTATGTTTTGGTTTGGGTTTAAGCAATTTGGATTGCTTCAGCAAAGCATGATTCCTGTGGCACAAATATTTCTACCTCTAAAAGGGTTGAATGCCACCCTTCACAAGTTTATTTCATAAATCTGGGAAACAGGTACGGTATCTTGCACAATTCAGTGTTGAATGAGAGACAAAATTTCCCATTCTATTTACTTTGATACTGACTCATAGTAATAACTTATTAAAATCTGGGTTTGGGTCAAAATTAAGTAGTAGTGTTCTCGTGTTTTCTGTGTAGAAGGGTAGCTGCTTTGCACTGTAATCTGCAAAAAGTCATTATGTAAGACAATTTATGTGGAGGGAAATCTCAGAAGAGAGGAGAGATACAGGCTAATTGGGAAGAACACTAAAGTCATCTTTCAATGCTATCTAGAGAACATGTAGAGTAAAAGGTGGGGGATTTGCATCTTTTGTATACACAGGGATTTCTGTGTATTTATATGTTAGGCCTGAAGCCAGATTCGTCTAACCCTGATGCAGGTATCCATTAATAAAAATACATGCTAGTAATAAATGACTGGCAAAAATACTGTAATTTAATTTTTCTCTCTGGATTTTTTATATATGTAGGGTTCTACCAGTGTTTTAACTAAAAATTTCTCCCTGTGCTAAAAGTGAAAAGTCTTGACAATGAGTGATCCCTCTTTCACAATGTTGACAGAAGCCAATAATACAGAAGATACTCATGAATTACTGCTCCAAGAAGAGATTTTACTTGCAACAGCTAATTGGGAGAAGTCCTTATCTTTTTTTTGTTTGTGTATGTTTTTGAATTATTTTTCCAGCGGCTTAGATATAGTCACACTATGAGAACCGGAATTTTGCACACAGAAGAGCATTGCTGCCTTTCATCTTTACTGTCTTTTTCCTTGTTCTGTGTCCATCGTACAGAAATTTCAAGATTGATTAAACCCTATGGAAAAAAAATCTTATGGACTCCAAAGATGCTAAAATCTTATCTAAAAACTGAGACTTCAGACTCAAATAGTTGCTGCTGAAATCTTACTGTTGACCATGATGGGCAAGACTGAATAGGAGTTCAGGTTGCTTTTGATTATAGCAGTATGGCACCTAATTTTAAAGTGTCTGGACTCTGAAACAAAATCCAAAACATTCAGATGCTTACATACTCTGTACAGACAATGTGAATTGCGTGTTTAGAAGGCCAGTACAGAACTCTGGGTGCTAACAGGTCTGCTTTTATGCAGCTTTCAGGCAGATAGAGTTGACCAGAAAAGCTTGTTCAGTTTGTGTTGTGCAGTATTCTTCAGGAAAGGTGTCAGAGCTCTCCTGCATCCACAAAATACTTAGTCTATCTTTTAAGCAAGATTGTGGTGTTCATGTTACATGGTGGGAGCAATAACACACATCAAGTTGTATGGTAGGAAGCTGCATGCATGTTGCAGTTTGTGACCTGAATGAACACTGATGAAGTGACAGAAGAAATCTGGTAAGTGTACCTTTATGGAAATGGTGTAGGAACAGTCCCATCTGTCTGAGAGATTGACCACCCCCTGTTGTGTTTGAGCTGGAGAGGCTTCTAGGAGTAGAAACTTCAAGCACACTTCAAGTCCAGACGCTTTGTAGGAGATACTGTTACCACCCAAGAGGCTTATGTGCAAATTACCAACATACTGGGTGCCTGTCTGTGGCCAGTTTTGCTCTCTTGAGTTATTTTCATTTTGTCTTCTGAAAGGATGTTACAAATCAGTGTGATGTCTGTGCAGATACTTCTCTTGGATTTCATCAGGCTCCAGTGCTTCTGGCCACCCCTTCCAGTTGGCACTCACAGAACTGTATGCTCATTGAGTGAGGGACTTGCTGGTTCAAATTATCCAGCCACATTACCATTCTAGTAAGAGGGATAGGGACCTATCTACAAAAACTATACGTAACTATTGGAGGAAAGGAGGATGTTGATCTCCAAATTATGGGGGTTATTTGTAGAGGAGCTAAGGTTTTACTTATCCCAAGCATCTTGGTATTGATCATAGAATCATAGAATGTTTAGGGTTGGAAGGGATCACTAGTGGTCATCTAGTCCAACCCCCCTGCAGTGAGCAGGGACACTGCTGACTAAGGTTATTTGTAGAGGAGCTAAGGTTTTACTTATTCCAAGCATCTTGGTATTGATAATTTATTACACTCTCTACAGAACCTTCTGTGGTGTTACCTACAAATGTTCCTTGACCAGCACATCTGTCCTCTATTTCTAATGCATTAATCTGTGCCAGCAAACAGCTTGGTATTGGGATATCTACAAGCATCAGTAAAGGCTAAATCTGCTCTGTGATCTTGAAAAACAAGAAAAAGGGAAAAATGACAGTTTTCCTTATAGAACATTATTCTTATATAACCATTAATAATTATTGTTATTACTATCTTTAATACTCATCAGACTGTCTGAAATGCATCACAGTAATCAATAGATATCATCAAAACCCTGTGAAATAAGTGCTGTCAACCCAGTAATGACTAATGTGTGTTGGGAAATGCCCTGTGCTAAAATACCCAAAAAAGAAATTTAAAAAAAATTCTAGGAAATTACACCCACCAGTGATTGAGTTTGGAGGAGAAGGTTGTTATCTCACGCTGTGTGACTTGAAGTTAGAATCGACCTCTGGAGACCTGTATGACTGAGGAGCTTAGATTCCCAATTCAGACATATGAGTTGTAACTCTCAGCTTGTATCTAATATAATCCCTTTCAAGAAATGAAAGCTTGCAAAAGGAGTGACCTAAAGCAGAAAATGCCAGAAGTGAGGTTGCCCTTGTGACTTGTTAATTCTGGACCCTTTTGTATGTTTTTGATGATACCTATTTTCTCCCTGTCTTGCTCACTTGTAGGAAGAATAGGATATTTTGTCCCTCTTCGGCAGTGAAGCTTTGTGTATAGAAAGGCTATTGCATAGAAACCATAGAATTATGGAGCAGGAAAGGAGATGCAGAGTGATTAAGGTGAAAAGCCTCCACCTCTGTTTTTAGATGCCACACTTGAGCTGCTGGGACTTGTTTCTTTCTGAATACTTGATACTTCAAAGCTTTCAGTGTGCCTTCCACACAATGACAATGACTTGCTACTTCTGAGTTGTATCTGGGACTATTTGGAGTCCAGTTCTCAAATGTAACAGAGCTTCAAGGTAGGCACAACATAATGAGGAGCCCAGACTTCTTCTGAAGAGTTTGTGGCCTGTCCAGTATTACTTAGAAATTCTGAGAGAGGAAAGGGTGGAATCCAGTTTTCAGTGGTACAAGTGAAATGTCCAGTTCATGGGTTGTTTAATGTTTCACAAGCCTGTCTCTCATTCAGTGTTCCATCCATCTCTTCTGCAACAGATGAGGCAGCAGTTTGAAATACTTCAGTCCAGATCCATGTCTAGAGACAGATTTGTTTTGTGTGTGGAGTAAAGCTGGGGCCTTAAAGATTTCAAGCCTGTGATTTTCTGTGCACAACACACAGGGATATTAAAATTGCTGGAGGAATATAGCTAGTTACTGTATGGCACACAGTGTGTTTTTTTTCTCTCTCCCTGCTTTTCGGAATGGTTTGTTTGTGACCATTGATAGTGATTTTCAGCCAATTTCCTTTATACATTAAAAAATAAAATACCCTGGAAGAGAGGAATTCACACAGATGCATCTTAAATCTGTATCATAATTTTCTCTCTACTAGTTCACAAATTTGAGGTGATGTGTTATTTTGTGTTAAGATTTTTCTCACAAATACGGTAATTCAAGATGCACTCCAGGTATAGATAAGTAGTATGAAGTCATGCTGGTTATAAAAATATGTATTTTTCACTGTAGGTGAGTACTCAGGATCCACCTTTCATATGTCATCATCAGCTGAAAAAGAAGACATCAAGGATGCTAGTGAAAACTGTGAGGTGTGGGTATGTAAAACCAAATATAAACCCAACTATTTTTAATTAGAGTCTGAATTGGTAAATTGTATTATACATTAAGGTAAAGAAAGCTTACTAGTCAGTGAATAATGCTGAAGGAAGAGTCCTGTAGATGAAGGTTGTGTTATAGTCTGAAGTAAAGTTGGATACAGTTGCCTTATGGTGGGTAAAATCCTTGTCATTATGTTGGATATTTGCTGTTATACTGATTTGTTTCCAGCTGGTTTGCTTAAAGTTTGACCAGTGTTTTTCCTTTTGTGTGGTGCTGAGAAACAGTGCAGTCAAATGCATTTTTTTCCCCTAGGCAAAATGCACATTCAAGTGAAGAGGGAGAGTTGTCTGTAATCTGCTGATCTGTTTGATTAAACACACATGGTCTTCCCCTTTGTAAGAGAAAGGTCAAATAAAAATCTTGAAGTTTGGTGACCTTCCTGATACTTTCGCTGCCTCTGCAAAATACACCCTTGTTTGGCCATGTTGATAAGTGTTTGAAAAGAGCTTTTTTTCAGAGGACGTTCAAAGGGGGAATAAGGCAGGCATCCTGTTTGTGTTGGGCTTGGAGGACAGGGCTGGATAGAGGGATCTAGAGAAAAGGAGGCTGAGGGGAGACCTTATCGCTCTCTACAACTACCTGAAAGAAGGTTGTGGTGAGGTGGATGTTGGTCTCTTCTCCCTGGTAACAGGCGATAGGACAAGAGGAAATGGCCTCAAGTTCTGTCAGGGCAGGTTTAGGTTAGACATTAGGAAAAATTTTTTCACTGAAGGGCTTGTCAAGCACTGGAACGGGCTGCCCAGGGAAGTGGTCGAGTCCCCATTCCTGGAGGTATTTAAAAGATGGGTAGACAAGGTCCTTAGGGACATGGTTTAGTGGTGGAATGGCAGTGTTAGCTTAACGGTTGGATTTGATGATCTTAAAGGTCTTTTTCAACCTAAACGATTCTATGATCTGGAGTCTTCTGTAACCTCTCAAAGGACAGTGGAAGAAATTACTTCCACACCACATCCAGGCACCACGAGAGAGGGGCATGCTTAATTTTAACAGGCTGAGCACAGAACTTAAGCTTATTGGAAGGTGGTAGTAGTTGGGCAATGAACTTGGGAATGGAGAGGCTGAGACAGATGGTGGCTGGCTAAGGTGCTCCTTCCCTGTTCTGAAAGGAGGAATTTTTGCAGAGGGAGAAAAGGGCCTGGCTAACAAGAAAAGAGAGCAAGGAGTTGGATGGTCTTATTAGCCCATTGGGACACCAAGGCTGCAGGCCCTATTTAGAAGGGACTACGAGCTAAGGAGGCGTGTGGGGAGGGACCATATTGGGAGGAGTGTGACACATGACAGGAGCAGTTAGAACTGTTGAGGAACAGAACATGGGGTCAGGGACATGAGGAGACTAGGTGAGGTTGAAGCATGGTACAGTTTTCATACAAGCTTGGGTTCCTGATTTTTGGGATAAGGGGAGAAATGGGCAGGTTTCCCTGATAAATGCTTTTCTTTGGAGCTTAGAATGGAATTTAATATTTCTGAGTCTTGGGTGAAGAAATAGTTCTAACTTAGCCAATTCTCCTTGTGGTGAACAGTAAAAGCTTGTCAGGTTCATTCACAGTGTGTTAGCTCAGCTGGCAGGGGACTGTAAAATGCGAGACAGTAAAGAATGATGGAGGAAGGATAGTGGGAAAATGTAGGCAGTTGTAATGAAAAATGGTATTAAAGCAATAAAACGTGAAAAAGTAAATTGTTTTGTGACAAATGCCACCAGTTACAGAAAGCAGGCAGGCTAAAAAGTAAAAACAACCCTCATGTCCAGACAAATGTGGTACACGAAAAACTGCTGTCTCTCAAGTAAGTCCTTCTATTTTTAAGAAAACGATGATTCGGTGATGCTTTAATTTAGTATCCCTTGATTTTTACTATAAACAATTGCTTTCAAAATGTCTTCTATTATTTCTGTTATGTGATAGGATGAGTTTGCAACAGAAATTACCTAGATTAACTGTAACTTCCTTTTTCTTGGTAATCTTTCTGTCTGTACCTGTTTACTTAAGGATAAATACATTTTAGAAACTACCAACTTGATAGAAAAAACAGCACATGAAAATCAGACTGACAAAGCAGAAATTTCACACCAGGAAGCCCTAGCAGAAAATGAGGAATTGCACAGTACTGACAAGCAGTTAAATCGAAAACCTTGGGAAGAAAGATATGAAAGAATGTGGGTTGAAAATGAGAAAAGGGAATTGAAAACAAATTTTAAAAACATTACAGCAGAGCTGAAGCAGCTGTTTGGTGAAATTAATGAAACTGGGAAAACTATTTCCCTTGTGGAGGAAATGTCAGAAGATGGCTTCAGAGAAGAATTGAGAAGTTCTCGTGTTGTTTCATCTTGTGCAACAGAATCAAGTAATAGGTTAGAAAGTAAAGATGAGTTTGGAGATATTGAACTTACGCTAGGTGGAAAAGAACCCAAAATGGGAATTGTAATTCCGAGTCTTGGTGTCCTTCCTGATCAAAATAACTTAAATGCAAACATTGAAGATGCCTGGAGTACAGATGAAGAAGACAGCACAAATGATACAGATAATACAAAGGTGCCTCTAGCAAAAGGAGAGGAAAAGAAAATGCCTACTATGGAAATGGAAGAGAATGAAAATGGAAGTAGTAGAAATGTAGAGGGAAGTCCTGAATACTGCCTGAGACATAGGTTAAAAACAAGTATTTTGGATGATGTTTCTAATATTCTTCCTCAAATAAGACCTGTTTCTACAAGTGATGAAAATACGCTTTTTGTAACAGAAAGGAAACTTGGAAAAGACTCTGGATTTAATGATGATGTTTCCAGGGGCTGCCTCATCAACAATAATACAATAGGAGAAACAGAAATTGACAGTCTTTTTGCAAATGCTCAGCAATCGTGTGGCATGCTGAAAAGGAATCTTGATGAAGAACTAAAACAAGATATGGAAAGATTTAAGAGTAAGGTAGGAATGCTGCAAATAGTATTCCTGGCTTTGGAGAAAGAGAAGGTGCAGCTGCAAAAAGAGGTAGAAGTTCACCTGCTACTCCTTATTCTTTAGTCTTTCTCCATATCAATGGTCCTGTTCACTTTAGCTATTCATCATTAAGGGAAGATGCTTTGTCCAAATTGGGTTTTGTTTTAATGGAAATATGTTACTTACGAATAAAGAAAGCGGTGGAGAGTTGTCCTTTTCCCCATTATGTAATTAGAAGGCTTTTGGAAAACACAGTATGCATTATTGTTCCAGTTTAACAATAGGTGGCACTCAGTTCCAGTGTACGTAGTTATCATTTCATTGCCATAAAAAGAAATGTGCACAATTCCATCAGTTCTGATTCTGACTCAAAGAATGAAAATAGCTTCTGAACAGGGTCTTGACTAATCTATTAATTTACTGTGATTTCTGCATGGTGTGTCTTCATTGCCCTTTGCTAAAATTCCTTTTTGCTGTGAAACCATTTCTGATTGAGGGTTTGGAATCTCCTCCCCCCTGCAGCTTCTCACCTTCTTCCATTAAGGAAGCTGTAGCCCAGCACATTTCCACTTGATTTTTCTTTTGTGTGTGTTTTTTTACAACTATCATTGTGCAGTCCTTCTAACTGTCCATCAGTAACACTTTCACTTTTTTGTTGTTCATGTTTTAATATACACTGTTGTTTTCTTTCTAATGTGTATGTTCTTGTTATAGCTGTAGTCATGAGTGAATTCAAAGTACTTGCAAAGACTTGCTATACTTTGTACTGTAATTTTGTGGAAATGCTTCTCTATGAATTAATTTTTTTTTTTCATTTTACATGATTTCAGAGGTAAACCTTGAATGATTCAGTCTTGAATAAGGTGTTTCTCTCTTCTAGAAATATGGAGAAATACATGAAGCTTAACTTTCTTTTTGTAGGTTGAGAAGGAAAAAAGCAAACAAATGCAGGCGGTGGCAAAACAGGAAGATCCTGATAAATTAAATACACCAGCAGGCAACTTTACTAATCAGCAAGTGAAACAAAAGCTTACTCTGAGGAAGAGTGACTGTTTGAAAACGGAGCATGAAAACACTATAGAAGAAAAAGACAGAAAGAATTTTTCTTCTGAGGAGACATCAAAATTGAATAAAATGCCGATGAAAGGGTAAAATAAGGAAATAATCTCTAATTCTTACTTGTAGTACTACTTCAGTATCTTCTAGGTTTTCTAATATTGTAGTAGTTGAAATAGTTTCCTCAGTGCTGAAAGCCATACTGAGTAGTCCACTGTTTCTCAAATATTTAAGAAAAAAACCACATTTTTTTAGAAAAAACCAAGCTCATAATGGAGGTTCAGACTTATTGCCTGCTTTAAAAAAAGGAAAAAAAAAGAAAAAAAAAAAAGAAAAGGGGGGGAAAAAAAAAGAGAAACCAAATTCCTGTGGACTTCCTTGTCAATACTGAGACAAAAACAGAGTTGAAGACTGGGAAAAACAGTTATTTTTGTAGGAAATGGCCACCCAGAAAAGAAAAGTAGGAACTGGCAGTTTACTTTGCTTTCTCCCTTTTCTAGGTGATTTTAGTCATCTCCATGCAGTTGGTGTTTTTCTTTTCATTAAGTCTAGATGCTCTTTGTCAGGAAAAGGGAAAAGATTATATTACCAAACCAATCTCAAAAGTTTGAAGAAAGCACAGATATTTTTATGTGACGCTAAGCAGGAGGTTTTTCCTGTCTGTCCTTCAAAGGAATCTCTGCTGTAGATACTTCCTCTAATGGGGTTATTAGATATGTTCCAGCTTACCTGAATCTAGCCCAGATTCCATGTTTCCCTCTCATTCCTAGTGGAAGGTTTTTTTTAAATATTTGGGTATCTTCTATGACCTTTGGAGTCAAGTTTATGTTTTATCAAAAATATTTTTCATCTCAGTTGTTTCTGAACATCATCTTAAGTATGATTGTTGCCCAGAAATATTTTACGTAAAGCTACTCAATTGGTGATTTTTTTTTTTCTTTCTGTTTAATGTAGTAAACTTGCCCTGAGTGTCAAAGTTGCAAAGAAAAATAAAAGACAGGCTTCAAAGCAGAAGGCTAATCAGCAGATGAGCTCTTCCAGTGGGAATAATTTTCAAGTACTGGATGATAGCACTTTCAGTGAAACATCTCAAGATGAAAGAAGGTACTGAATATAAGGAATGTTATAAATAAAACTTACTTAATGATTAAAATTGACCTGAAAGCTAAAGGTAAGTTTTGCAAACCTGTGTACAATGATTCGTGTTCTTTCATGTGACCACACTACCCTGGTGGCCTTTGTGTTCAAAAAAACCCTTCCGTTTTGCTTAGAGTGCTTTGAACATACTAGCCAAGTTAATGATACGTACGGTCAGATGTGCACAAATTCTGAATTACCTGCGTGTGTGCGTGTGCATAGATATATATATTTTGTATTTTTAAAAAGGGAGAGGAGAGTCTTACAGAAGAGCAAAATTACTCTTTCACTGCAGGCATCTCAGGTTTTTTTTTCTGGCTTTTTGTTTTTTTTGTTCCAGCCATGTCCCCTCCCAGCTTCTTGCCTACCCCAAACTTACTGGTGTAGGAGGCAAAGTGAGAAACAGAAGGTGTTGACACTGTACAAGTGCTGTTCTGCAATAGCTAAAACATTGGTGTGTTATCAGCACTGTATTGGGCAGAAATCTAACACACAACATTGTGGGCTGCTATGAAGAAAATGAACTCCATCCCTGTGGATGGAGTTAACTATTAACTAAATTGACTCTGGACCTAGCACACTAGACAATCCAAAATTATGGTTCTTTGACCTGTAAAAGAAGAATTCTCAATACTGAAGAGACCTGAACTTCTAGTATTAAGCAGGGAATGCACATAACTGTATATCTGTATATCTACATATATGTAGCTGTACGATTCCTTTCGAGTGACATGCAGAGAACAGTTATTTCGACTATTTGCTTAATATCTTGTGGAAAAAATAGGCTTCCCATAGAGATAATAGTACTACACAGGTTTTTTTCAGTCTTCAACTACCTCTAACAAAATTCTTATATTAAATTTTAGTTTAATTTCTGAATTTCACTTCTGAAATTAAATTTTCAGACTAACTTTAGATACTGTTCATAATGCAATATAAGCATTCTAGTACTGAAATAGATTTCTGTTTTCCAGACCTGCAGCAAAAACAGAGAGTGAAAAGAACAAGGTACTGTAAAATTAGTTTCTTCACAAGTAGTTTGTATCAGCTTTCAATCACTTACATGGGAATAGTGTTTATGTAGTGATCAACCGATGCACAAATTGCTGCTAGTATGCAACTTTATCATATTTGTGCCAAATCCATGGGCTGTGGATGAGAGAATGAATCATTCATGCATCTGTAATACTATATAGTTGTATACAGAAAATACTGTATTATTTGTAGGTCAGCATACAAATGGATGTAACTGATGACCTTGATTTAACTCACTCATCTGACACAACTTCAGAGGATGTCGAATTACCAACTGCAACCTACAAAGAGGCTATGTTGCTGTTAGAACAGCTTAGTGTGGATCATACGGGTATGTTTGCAAGTCACTTTGTCTTCAGCTGTTACAAGTTCCTCTTTTAAAACATGACTTCTTTATATACACTCCTAGCTATTTTAGTTTTATAATTTGATCTAATATTTGTTTATGATTAGAGGTTCCCCCTTCAAAAGATGTGAAATTCTCACCCGGCCTTAGATGTCTGCTTGTATTGTCAGCAAATATGCCTTACTTTATCATCGGTTCTCTGTCTAGTCAGAGCTAGAGAAGCAGGTTCTTTCCCAGTGCAGTTCAGCTCCTTCTAATGCAGTCATCAAAAGTTAGCAAGATCTTATTTTTCCTCTTTATATACCCCCCATAGCTAATGACAAATAGTGCAGCAAAGTAACAGCTTTGCTTAAATATATATATATATAAAATCAAATGTCATAAGATGCTTGCATATATACACATAGCATTATATAAACATAAGCATGGCTTACTACATCTATTAAACCATGCTAAAATTTTGTTAGGCAAGGGTTAACCTTGACTAAAGGCCAAACTCCCACCCAGCTGCTCTCTCACTGCCCCTCCTCAACAGGAAAAAATAGGATTAAAAAGCTTGTGGATAAATACAGAGGCAGGACTATCGCTTACCAGTTACTGTCACAGGTAAACCAGACACCAACTTCGGGGAAACTTAACTTAGTTTGTTACCAATTAAAATAGATTTGGATAGTAAGAAACAAAGACCAAAAAAAAATTGAAAGACCATCTCCCCACCCGCCCCCTTCTCTAGCTCAACTTCACTCCCTCAATCCCAACTCCTCTACCCCTCCCCAGGCAGCGCAGGGAGGCTAGGGTCTGCAGTCAGGACATAGCAGTTTCTCTCTGATGCTTCTGCTTCCTCACACTTTCCCCCTGCTCCCGGGTGAGTCCCTCCAGGGGCTTCAGTCCTTCAGGGAAAATCTGCTCCAGCCCGGGCTCTGCATGTGTCGCAGGTCATTCAGGAAATATCCACCTGCTCTGGCATGGGGTCCTCCACAGCACTGCATTGTGGATATCTGCTCCAGCACAATCCTCTCCAGGGGCTGCAGGGAAATACCTGTTACATGATGGTGTCTCCGTGGGCTGCAGGGGAATCTCTGCTCCAGCACCTGGAGCACCTCCTCCCCCTCCTTCTTCACTGATCGGGGCATTCACAGGGCTGGTTTTCACGTTCTTTTCCCCTTCTCCTCTGTCTGTGTAGCATTTTTGCCCTTTCCTAAATGAATTTTTGCTGAGGTGGCACCAGCGTGGCTGAGAGGCTCAGCTGTGCCCTGCAGCGGGTCTGTTGGAACTGGCTGTGTCCAGCATGGGGCAACCCCTGGCCTCCCCAACTCCTGCAGTCTTCCCACTATGAAAACCGTGCCACCTGCACCCGGTACAGCAAAGCATTAAATAATTCATACATTGGAAAGTATTTGTGCATATGTGCAGCTTTGTGTCTTTTCTATCTCAAAATAGGTTCTGCTATTTTGTTGAAAATTCAAAACATACTTCTTGAATATGAACAGATAATAGAACGTGAAAAAAATCGGTATACAGCTGTCTGGAGAGAAGTAAAGAAATTGGAAAGTGAAAAGGAGGAGTCACAGTTAGTAGCAGAAGAGACACAAGATTTGAAGTCCATATTGGCTCACCAAGAAGTGGAATGGAAAAGTGATATCCAAAGCCTTAAGTATGTAACCTTGCATTCTGATAATGTGTTATCCTGTCAGTGTTCATGTTCCAGAAGATGCTGGTCTTACAGGTGATAGGATATAGGATGAGAAGTTTCTAGCCTTTTAGGTTTGGGTTTTTTTGACTCTCATGGGCAAGTTATGTTATAAAGGACATAGGGGGGGGGGGGGGGGGGAGATGCCTGGATATTAGCTCCCTGTAAAATCTTCTAGATGTTGTTTTAACTTTTTTTTGATAGCAAGAGAAGACAGCAAGAGAGTATGTATGGGGAGATTTATAAGAGAGATTTATAGGAGATAGATATTTTTTAAATTTTGTCTTTGCAGCTTCTGTTCGTGTGTAATATCAGGAATTCTTGTAACTCCACAGAATGCAACTCGGAACAGAGCTTAGAGCATTTGTTTGTTTTCTTGTTTGTTTATTTGAAAGGTCAAATTTGGGATTGCCCATTACCCCTTACCGCTGAGCTAGACCTGGATGGAGTGAGGTTTTTAATCACTGTTCACATCACTTTAGACAGGAGTGGCCAGCAGGCACTGTATGAAATTCAGCAAGGACAAATGCAAAGCCCTGCACTTGGGAAGGAAGATCCCCTTGCGATGATGTACTGTGGGATGGCCAGGCTGGGGAGCTTGCTGAAAAGGCCCTGGTTGGTCTTGGCAGAGAGCAAGCTCAACAATGAGCCACCATGAGCTGGCAGCTGAGAAGGCCAACAGCATTCTGGGCTGTATTAAGAGCAGCAAAGCCAGGAGATTGAGGGCAGTGATTGTCTGTCCCTACTCAGCACTTACTGAACTGTGTCTGGAATACTGGGTCCAATTTTTGCCCTCCCAGTACAAGAGTGATCTTAATCAATATGCACAAGTTCAGCTTCCAAGAGCTACCAGTTCAGCTCAGAGAGCTACCAAGCTGGTCAGGGAGCAGGAGCACCAGCCCTGTGAGGAGTGGCTGAGGGAACTGGGCTTCCTGTTGTGCCTCCCAGTATGCAGAAGAGGATTATGAGGAAGGCAAAGCCAGTCCTAACTTGGCCTGGATTTGACTCCAACTGTTTTTCAAAATTCTCAATTATCTAGCGATTACAAAGAATTAATATTTTTGTTCTACATAAATTCTCAAAGCAGTGTTAACTTTACACTTATAAAAGCTTTTTTGTGAAATTACACTAAAAATTATATGTAAAGCTTTTTCCTTGCAATATAAACCACTCAAATATAAATGTTACTGTTAATCTTTCAAATAACTTATTAGTGATTGCTGATACTTGTTTTGCAGAATTTCTGAAGCACTTAATCTTTATTAGTGGTTGCTGATACTTGTTTTGCAGAATTTCTGAAGCAGATTTTCAGTTGGCAGCTCTTTCCTTATGTTGATACTTTTTTTTTTTTTCTTTTTGACCATTGCAAAAAAAAAATTCAAAATAATTATCAAACATAAAACTGCTTTCTTGTTTGTGTACTGTGGACACTTTTTTTTTTACCACGTTGGTGCTTATTGCTGATTGTTTCATATAGTAAAGAAGTTGACATTCCCTAAGCCTTTCATTAAAATTAGCTTCAAAATTAATTTGTTATTGTTTCTCCCAGATGTAGATCTATTGAGATTTAAAACTATTTTTAATCGTATCAAGCCTAAACCCTATGCATTGCTAAAACTATTTTTGAACACTGACCTCATTCTTCAGTAAATAGAAACTGTTTGCTCTTTCTGTGGTCAGCAGTTGTTTTAGACTTAAAAAGTCTTGCTAAAAAATTGTTGGGTCTGTCATAGATAAGTGGTATGCTGCTTCATCAGTATTACTTATGATCACCGGAACCGTAATATGTAGGCAATGCTCAGCATATTAAGAAAATATATATTAATCATAGTTTATGATGCTTTAATCTGATAAGACAACAAACTCCTTTTAAACAAAATGTCTGCAATATGATTTTTTTAAAGAATTACAGAAAAGTGCATACTACTGTATATTTACCTATGTAAACTGACTTACAAATATATGATAAATCACGCAATGGTTTATTTCAGTATCTTGTACTACTGATACAATGGATAATAGAATGAAGTTAGAATTCTTTAAATAGTTAAAAATGACAGTAAAAATATGAAATCTGGAAAGATTTAACATTTTTATGGTTTAAGTTGTCTCTGCAAGTTCAGAATGTGGAATACCTACTTTTTATATCAGTACTTTATTTTCTCAAATATTCTGTTAAATCCCAGATTTACTTTGAAACAAGAGGAGGAAAAGAGGCTCAGAGTAGAAATGCTATATGAGAAAACAAGAGAAAAACTCAGAGGGAAAGAAGATCAGTATTGTAAAGAGATGGAGGAGAAACAGCAACTTGAGTTACACTCAAGGAATTTAGAAATGGAGTTAATAACATTGAGAAAGCTCTTGAAACAGGTATATTAAATAATGAGTTAAACACTTGTCTTCTTGTTTTTTGCTTTTTTTTAATTGACATTGTATTCCAGTATGCCTAAAGGAGGAGTTAGTTTGTTCATGGCAGAGGCATTGGATAACTATTGACAAATTCTGAGGGCAGATTTTTTGTTGTAGTTTGTGGTGTGGTTTTTTTTCCTTTGCTAGTTCATTATTCCTTTTCTTGAGGGCAGGTTTTTTGTTGTAGTTTGTGGTTTGTTTTTTTTTTTTCCTTTGCTAGTTCATTATTCCTTTTCGCCTTTTACAAAATTTAGGTTTCATTTGTATTTCAGGCAAAGCCTGACTTTTTTTCTGAATTACTACAAAACATTCTATATTTATTCTTAATTTTTCAGAAGAAAATTTAATTTTATTATTTATAGATGGATTATCATAATTGCGGAGAAGCAAAATATTTGAAAGAATACGAAAGAGAACGGAAAGATATTTCTAGCTTTGATTTTTCTCAAGATGCAAGTAGTTTAATTGTATTACTGTAGGTTGAAGAAGAGCGCGATGAAACACAGAGACAGCTCTCTCAGGAAAAGAGTGCCAGAGCCCTGCAAGAAGGAATTTTGAACAACCACCTTTGGAGACAGAAGGAGCTAGAAGAAGAGACAAGAAGTAGTATAGGAAAAAATTCAGAGGTAAGCAGATTTTTTTTCTAATAAATTAAATTTCACCATGTTCATTCTAAAGTCGTAAATAAATCCTATATAATAGTTTCTGCTTCTTGATGGATTATTTACAGTTTACCAATATAACTTAACTGTGTATTCTGTTTTCCCTTATGTCTTTAAAAGTTCTGGAAAGCAGCATCAGTCCTCTAAGTAACTGAATTGCATGTGCAAGTAGGAACTAACAGAAGACGCTATTTACCCAATTTCTTAAGCTCTTCGGTATTTTTCATTTCATAGATGTTTTATCATCACTTTTTAAGTTTTCTAGCAGTGAAACACCTAACTACCTGTGTCAAGGTTGACCAGGAAGGAAGTTGTTTGACGCTCATTCTTTATATTCCCATTACTTGGGGTTTTTTTAATTACTTATTCCCTTATCAAACTTACTTACTTCAAGTATGCCGTTCTTTTCCACCTCCACATACTAAATTTTTATGAAGGAATATCAGTAATGAATTAAACTGACTCAGGATAATTGGAGGAGAAAAAGCAATCATAAACAGTGTATAAAGAAAAAAATCTTGAAAAGAGTTTGCTGAATTTACTAAGAATGTGCTGCATGTGGAAGAATTATTTGTTCTTGGCCGTGCTGCCCAATAAATGTAGGGTGAATATGTTTATGTGGAAAAGAGTTATATATTTAACAAACAGAGAATAACAAGACTATTGCATTCCATTGTTGAGTTGTATAGCTAACTTTTTTATTACTAAAACAGAAGTATTAAGAAGATACTTGACAACTGATAAAAGAAGAAAAATAGCGTTTATATTTGTTGCAACTTTGCTAAAGGTTCCAGAAGGAAAATACTCTTTTTAGCCTTGTTTTTACCAGGTTTGTAACACAGCTATATTAACCTTAAAGACAATGTTTTAAAGGCATGCGCACACAGGAAAGCACTGTCATTTAAAAAGCTTTATACCTGAGATATTTTAAATAATTTTATTATTTGGCTGCTGGTTAAGGAAAAAAAAAAGGCATTGTATATTTGGGATGTTCACTTAGGTTTTCAGGGTATGACACACTTCCAGTGTGTGCATACATTGTACGTGTGCATGGGTTCATAGAGTGGTTTATGTATTACCTGAAATTTCACCCTTGTCTTTGAAGTCATGCTTCAGTATTAGAAATGTTAAAACTCAGTTTGATGCTGAAGTGGTTTTGAAGATTCATTTCCCAACTGGCTATTTATTCATGTTCCCTGTCATTCAGGAATCCGACACCGAGAGAGAAAAGGATCTGTTGTTCAAAAATCAGTTACTACAAGATGAGATTGCTGTGCTAAGAGTAGAACTTGATCAAGTAAGACTTAGGCACCAGGAGGAAGAAGGAAAATATTTAGAGGAAAATGAGACCTTGAAAGAAAAAAATGAAGATCTCAAAAAGGAACTTAAACTGAATGAGGAAGCCTTAACACAAACAGTTATTCAGTACAATGGACAGCTGAACTTATTGAAGACAGAATCTGCAGTGCTAACTTCCAAACTTGAGCAGACAAAAGAAAGCAAAGACAGACTAGAGACAGAAATTGAATCATTTCGTTCCCGCCTGAACACTACTGTTCAAGAACTTGAACGCCATCAGTCATCAAAAAGTGATGTCGAACGAACGTTTCAGAGAGAACGTGATGAATGGCTTCGCTTGCAAGACAAGCTGCATCATGACCTCTCTGATGTGCGAGAAACCAACAAGAGCTTGTCTCAGCAGCTGAGTAAAGCTGAAAGCAAAGCTAATAGTCTAGAAAACGAGCTTCACCAGTTGAAACAAATGCTCAGAGAAAAAACACTGCTTTTAGAAATGACACAAAAAGAATTAAGTCAAGCCCAGTGCCAGGCAAAGGAATGTGATCATGCTCGACAACTTGAGAAGGATCAAGTAAGCAAATTTATAATAAAGCAGGAATCCCTGCAGGAGCGATTGGCCCAGCTCCAGAGTGAAAACCTTCTACTCCGTCAGCAACTGGAAGATATGCAGAACAAGGGGATCATCAAAGAAAAAGTAGTGAATGATGTGCAGGACCGGTTTAATGATATTTTCAACAAACTCAGAGCTGATACTGAAAAGCAAGTTTACCTAGTGGAAGAGAGAAACAAGGAATTAAATGCCAAGTGTACTGATTTAAGAGAACAAGTCTTTAAATATGAGACTGACAAAGTAGAAAGAGAGGTAAAGTATACGCTTAGAAAGAACAATTTAAAGTTTTGTCAGTTCTTGAAATTATTTTATGTTTCTAAAATGTACCAGGTATAACTTATACGCATGGGACCAAATAATGCTGTTTTGTTCTGATTTGTTGTGTTTCTCTTGGAATTGTGGAAAGTTTTGGTAAACAGGATGGTGCTGCTCAGATCTGAGCAGAGAACAGAAAAAAGGTATCCAAGTCTAAGCTTTGATCGAGAAAGGTGATTCTTCTCTAGAACTTTTTTCATCTCTTTTCCTTTGTCCATTTTATGCCCTATAGAATGGTTTTATGTATTTGATGGGTTTTATATATGTATTGCACTGATGACACAAATGAGTGGTATAAAAGGAAGAACCATCCAATATGCGTGGACTGAGAAATGAAGATGCAGACAAGTGAAAGTGGTGGGGGATGAATTAATATTAATCTCCTAAAGAGAAAAAAGAAAATCTCTTCTCCGTAAGTTGCTAACAAAATTGAAGAGTATTAGTAGTGTCCAAGTGTTAATTTATATATGTGTGTTGGGACTTCTAAGGGGCCTGCCTGTTCCTCAAGAAGTTCATTTCAGACACCCACCTAAACTTTCTCTCCTCTGTTTTATGATGTGTAGCCATATTTAAATGTGTTCTTTCTTTGTGGCTCTGTGAAAGACTAATTAACTGGACAGAAGACTAATTAGGAAATTAGTTAAACTGCCTTTCTGCAAATTGACACAGTACATAAGTGAGTGTGAAACATACTCTTATGCAGAGCACTAGCGTAATTTTGTGTCACTCAAAGATGCATGAACCAAGTGTTGCTGCCATTTCTGCATGTAGATGGTTGTTTGTCAAGAAAAAGGGTGGAAGAAAAAGGCAGGGTAAAGCGTGAGGAAAAGGTAGGCAGTTGAAAAAGCTATAGGTAGCGGGAGAATACATTATTATATGTGTTCCTAGGAGTAGGTAGTCTTCCCTATTGATAGAGTATTCTATCAGTTCCAGGTAGGACAATGATTTGAAAGTTGCCTTACCCATTTTGTTTAATATTTCTTTACTTTCTGGAAAATAGGAACTAATCACGTTCAGTATTTGGACACTCTGGTGTAAGGTTTGTCTCCCTTAATGATCTAAATAGTGATTTAAAGTTGCATTTCCTTCTTCATAACAAATCCAGAATCTTTGAGTGAGGTAAATGTCTGCATGTGTCAGATAACCACCTTGTGTTATTTGTCAGCTCCTTTAAGGCCAGGGCGAAAAACTCCAGCAGTGCTGTCAGTCACTTTAATCTGTGAATTGCTCTGTATTCTTACAACCAAAATAACAAGTTTCTTTTGAAGATACTAGATGTGTGTGTATATATATGAACTATCCAGACTTTTGTAAATCTAATTTGTCAGTATAAAGGCAGTTGTTATTCTAAAACTAACTTGGTAAGAAGACTTCAAGAGGATGTGATTCAATTTATGCTTAAAAAAACAGAGCTTTCAGATACATGTATTCATTTAATTATATAATGGAGGAATAGAAGAAAGAATGATCTAATACAAAGTCCTGCCTTTGGTCATCAGAGTAACATCTGCAGTCAAACTATAGGTCTTACATTCTAACAGATTTCTTTGGGTTTTGTTGGGAAAAAATACATGATTGCAGTGTGTGCTTGGGTATTGTTCCGAGAAGAAGAAGAATACTTGAGCCTTTTTTATGTATAAGGAACTGGAAATCCTCACGAACAGCTGCTGATAGTTTGGAGGTGCTCAGCTGAGAAACACAGCTGTGCAGATGCCCACTGGTGACAGGCAAAGTTTTATACCTTTGAGTTCAATCCGAAGACAGGTCTAATTGTATAACCAGGTAAGTTAAAGTAAAGGTATATTTCATGTTCTTAAAATTTTCTTCATGCTCATTTAACTGTTTCATTAGGGCATGGTCAGACAGCTGCAGCAGGAGCTTGCTGATGCTCTTAAAAAGCAATCTATGTCAGAAGCGTCACTTGAAGTTACTACACGCTACCGCAGTGATCTGGAGGAAGACAAATTGCGCTTGCAAAAGGACTTGGAAAAGTTTAAAACCAAGGTACTTAATGTCTCTAACTATATGAACAAATCTAGGGGTGGCTGTTGAAAGTAAGAGTGAATATTGTCCTAAAATCTAGAAAAAAGTTCAACAGGGTAGATTTAATGATGTGTGAATGGATTGCACTTTTTTTATAAACTAGGTGTCCATGATTGGAAGGTCTTTCACATCAGGACACTATGTTCTTACTTAGACAAAGGTTTGTATTTGCTAAGGTGCTTTAAAATAAACTGATGTGTCTGTAGCTTATTGCATTTGGCTTGGCCAAGCAGGTTGTCTGATTTCTGAAGAACAGCATTCAGGCTTTTCTATGCTGTCTGTGCTTCCCCCCCTCCCCTGGCACCAGGTAGCATGTTGTCAGTTCTGAATGCTTTTGTAACTTCTTTGGCCCTGCTGTAGTTAGACAGCCTTAAGCAGCTTTCTTGCAAGTGAATTGTAAGCTACTTTCTGAGGAAGTGACCACCTTTTGCAGTGTTCTTATGAAAGCTGAAGTATAGAGGCCTCCGAGTTCTGAAATAGAAATCATCTTCAATCCCCTTGTGAGGGAGTGGTGAAGTCCCTTTAGGTGAAGGATGAACTTTTTCACTCGTATTTTCAATGGAGGAGCAAACAAGTGGCTGGGAAGAGTGTCATGAGTTGCTGAAAGGGTGGGAAGGGTCAGTGTCAGTGCTTAGAACCGTGCTATAGGGAATCCACATAGGGATGGGAGATGCCAGCATGAAAGATGATGAAGTAACACAGTTTGTGTTCATTTGCGAGTAGAAGTGGAGGTTTGAACGTACTTGAAATGATTGCAGTTCTCTGACTAGAGGGTATGTGCAGGTCTATGCAGTACTTGAATTCTTCAGCAGCAGTTCTCTCCTCTTGTGTAAAAGCTCACCTGACCACCGTGGGTTCTTACTGTGATTTTACAGCTGCGGGACTTGGAAGAACAGCATCTTCAGTCTGAGCACTGTGTTCACGACTTGAAGGCTGCCTTGGACAACAAGGAAAGAGAAGTAATAGCTTCTTCCCAGAAACTGCAGGACCTCCTGGTGGCGTCTTCTGGGACTAACTCTACTGTAAAACAACTGGAAGAACACGTGCAACGGTAGGAGAAGAGCACAGTGAAGCAAGGTGCCTGTCGCTTTCTGGGGTGGTGTGGCAACAACCGGATAGCCTTGTTGCATCCCAGGAAGTGAATAGACGCCTTTGAAGGATGCTTTTAGTTTAGAGTTGTGTTAATTCATGCTGTTCTTTCCCCAGCGGTGCGCTGGTAGCTTTCCATAAGACGACCTGTGTTTCTTTTTAAGCCTTGAAATTCAAAATGCCAGACTGGAAGCCACAGTCCAGCAGCAAAGCAGTAGGATTGAAGCCCTTCAGAGAGACCTGCAAGCCTCTGCCTCACTGCCTTCGTAGGCTGGGCATAGACTTCCCTTTTTGTGAGCTCCTGAGCCTAGTTACCTGTTCCTGTGGGGAAATTTTAAGATGAGGTTTCCCTGGAGAGCCATGGAGAACTCAGTTCCTGCATTCTCCTGAATAAAGGCTGCTTGGAAAGCAGCCTGGTCCTTTCCCCAGCTTTCTGGTTTTGAGAGTTTTCCATGGTACTACAGCAAGTCCTACTTAATGCTCTAGAAGGTAAAGATTTGCCACAAATACACTGGTGTAACTATTGTTACAATGTGTATCATTAAAGGTATTCCTCAGGTGAACTTGTGGAAATTCCACAGGGGATACGAATGCCAAGTGCTTGGTGCCAGAGGCCCGCCTGGCACAAAACCTATACTCCCCAGAGCTTTTGCTAGGCAGAAGTGCTTTTCCGTTGGCCATTTGGTTTGTGTTTGTTTTTATGGACCAGTGAAGAGGAATGCCTGCGGTATCACTGGCAGAACTCCGTGTGAGCCTTGGGATTTCCCAGTGCCCCTGCACAGGGTTAACTTTAACTCACAGAAGGTGCTTTCCTCTGTGGTCTTTATGAAGCAAATTACTTTTGTATTGTAACCAGTGAGCTAGGGTTCTTGTTTCAACTGACTGTCTTGCTAATTAGAGCTGGCTGAAGAGATCCTGAAGATACCTACCTGTGAAAGTTGGCCTTTGTGATGTCCTGATAGTGGCAAGGGAAGAGGGGAGGCAGCCACCATGCTGGTCCTTCCCCCTGGGTTAATAGGGCACGGTTTTCAAAGGTACTGTGGATGAGAAAAGCTACTGCTGTCTGTTTTCATCAAAGACTTTTTGTATCCCGCCTGGTGTTCTCTGTCCCTCAAGTCAACGGCAGAGACAGTGACTGCTAACAGATTTACCGTGGCATCAAACTCCAGCCCTTGTGATAATTGGTGCTGGGTGTAAATATGACAGGCGTGAAGAGGTCTATGTCATATTTAGTGTTGGTAATAAGGTGTAAACTCCAGTCTGGAAAGTCCTAG
>NW_009258317.1:55532-56777 GCF_000687185.1 Egretta garzetta
CCCACCAGCAGGTACATGACTGGCTTCGTCTTCTGTAAATGGCTGGTTTAGTCTGTGAATTTTTTGTGTGCAGGTAATTGATGAAAAGATCAGGTGGGCTAGGTAGGCACAGCTCGGCTGACAAATACGCTTCTGGTTTTAGGGCAAGGCACCTTCAAGAGAAAAAGCAGTAAATTCCCTCATTCCCCTGCTGGTGTGCTCTGTATCGGTGTGGTGGTGTGTAAGACACTTCTGTTCCTCAGCATGATTCATTTGATGAATTCTCTCCCGCATCCCAGCAGGGGGGAGCGAGCAAGTGGCTGTGTGGTGCCTGGCTGCCTGCGGGGGTTAAACATGGCAGGTGATGGATAGGATGGACGTTGTGGTCAGGGGGGAGATGTGTGGTGGAAGGTGAGAGAGGAGACCGGACTTTGGGAGATCCATGCTACCTTTTCAGCTTGGCCTTGAGACCCTGCCAGCTTCTGTCGTAAGACCCAGCGTTTCACCGGCTCTGTAAGGACACGTGAGAAAGTGGTACAATGCGAGGATTTTTTCTCTAAGCCTTTGTGCTAAGCTTTCCATGACTTTCTGTAGATCAGTAGGCATCTCTTGGTTTTGGGGGTTTTTGTTCTTCTTCCAGAAGGCCTCTAAAAGCATCTAGTCAACTTGCATTCTTTGTACTTGAACTGAATCAGCAAGTTCTGTTCCGCTCCAATGCATCTGTTAGGCAACTCTTTGTCCCTTTGGGTAGAAGCAGAAGTAGCATTGCCGATTTGAAAACCTTTTCTTGCTCTCAGGAGATGTACAGTTGCTACACAGAAGCAGTGCGTAGGGTATTTGCTGTGGCGGGCACTACAGGAATTATTACATTCTAAAATAGGCATCATGATAAACTCCAGAGGACCTTTGGAAGAAACTTGGTAGGGTGATTTTGTGTGTGCCTCTGTGTGTGTCTTCTTATCCCCCAAGGTTGCAACCTCAGCTTGTCACTTCTACAGTGTCCATTCTTTCTACCACCTTCAACTCCTGCTCTTGGTTGTGTTTCCTGAAGTGTGTTTTACACTCCGCATTAACTGTAGATCTTGGATGGGGAGAGGAGAGCTTAGGCCTGTTTCCATTTAAGTTGCTCCTTTCTGTTTTAGTGTTGTCTTTCTGGTCACCTTAGGATTTTCTTTTGCCACTGTTGCTTTCACAGATGCAAAAGCAGAATGTGCTGGCTCTGGCATCAAAGGACTTGCACAGCATATGGGAAGACCAATTGAAATC
>NW_009258317.1:56832-57729 GCF_000687185.1 Egretta garzetta
AGGTGAGCCCAGAAAATTCTCCAGGTACCTAGACAATACCCAGGAGAACTATGCTGACCTTTTTGTCAAGTGCTTACATACTCAGCTTTTTCTGTTATCCTTACCATTCAGGCATTGAGTATCTTGTAATTTGGGGGCCATCCAGGAAGCAAATAAAAGCTAGCTGTGTATCTTTGGGTAAATTCTGGGGTGGTCCTATTAGGAAGAGTTCCCAGTGTGATCTGCTATCAGTTGAGCACACTAAGCAAGGCTGCAGTTGAGAGTTCTGCCCTTGAATTCCTTCTGGTCATTTTCTGACCCTGTGGTTTGTGGGCAAGGTTGAAATGCTTCATGTTTCCAGTGCAATGTATGGAGGAGATGCCCCATAGTTTCAGGGCAATGGGAGCTTAAAAGACTTGCAGCAAAAGGTACTGCAGGAATTCTGGCCAAATGAACTAATGCCTGGGAAACAAGAAATGTTTCTGCCAGTTTCCAAGGGGCAGGCTTTCCCTTTTCTCCTTTTCCCTAGAGGAAAAATGGAAGTACAAATTCAAAACAGCTGCCAGCTCTCCTCTGCTTTGGCTGAGAAAACACCAAGAGGAAGCACAATAAGGGAATAAGTAAATACCCACAAAGAAGAGGTGGAGGTAATAGCAGAGGGGCATACAACATTGAAGAATTCCAAAAGATCAGATCCTACAGATCTACAGAATCAGATCCTACAGACACCTACAGAATCCCTGCGATGAGCAGAGGAAGTGCTGAAAGTGTTCTCCAGCACCTTGTCCAGCTTTTGCCTTGGAGCATTAGAACAGGGTGGCCTTTGGTTCAAGGGGGGCATGCCTTTCTGTGGTTAGGTATTGGCCTGTTTGATGTGAAACCTGACGTGATGAAATGTTCTCAGGAATTCTGTCCCTT
>NW_009258317.1:58554-74080 GCF_000687185.1 Egretta garzetta
CTTCTACCGGTACAGTACTAGACGACTATAACTAATACTGATGCAGTTACCATTATGGGTAAAGACAAAACCGCTATGTGCAAAGCAGTATATGTAAGGGCACATCAAGGGCAAGCTGTCCTGCAGAGGAAGGGCAAGCCAAGAGTTGCAGTAAGGCTGCCAGAGTCCTTAACCTCACGGGCTGGGGAACCGTCCCGCTGGCCCTCACCAAGAGGAGCAGAACAGGTCCAGTCACAGTAAAGAGGGTCAGCCAAGAGTGCAGATCGCCAGGCCAGTGCATAGAGACGGGCAAGTCTGCAAGCCAACCAGGACGTCGCTAGTAGCAGTCTCAGCCCACCTTTCCCTTCTTGTGGGGACCCAGAAGCAGAGTTCCCAGAAGTGCTTTTGAGGTTGCTCTGGCTGTTCAGGAGGTTAGGGACTGCAGAAGAACTGAGAAAGGATGGGGACCTGAGGGATCCTATCAGAAGTGATGTGAAAGCTGTTCTTGTTTTAAAAGGAGAGCTTGGTTTCACTTTGGATTTAATACAGAGTCAGCAGATGACAAATACCGTCTTGATGGCCAGCCCCTTTACGGATTTTCACAGAAATGCCTAATTTTAGATCCCTCTGAGTTCCTATTGGGTTGGTTTTTTCCTTTCTGTCTACAGGTTGGTGAACTTTCCCAGCAGCTGGAGACAGAGTCTAAGAAATGCATGCGGCTAGAAGCAGAAAATCAGGATTTGCGAGAAGAGTTGTCCGTCATGCGTGGGAGCCATGAAAAACTGGAGAAGAGCAAATGCCAGCTGAAAGAAGAGGTGGCTACCCTGAGACAGCGCCTGGAGGCTCACAGGGTGGATCACAGCCAAATAGAACAATATAAGAGAGAGGTGGAAGAAGGAGCTTGGCAAGAAGTGAGACAAAAACTACAAGAAGTCAATCTATTTTTGCAGGTAAGTGAATTTCTCTCTTGTCTCTGTCGCGTCTCTTACCTACTTTTGTTGTGGTCGTCATTTTTTTAGTAGTTTATTTTTGGTGCCCGGTTCTGTGTGTCCGTGCTGTACTTGTGTCCTTCCTGAAGGGCAGAGCGAGAGGGGAATATGGTTGGGCTTTCATGTGTGTGTAATGTGCCTGCGGGTCCCTGACCCAAAAGCTTGCCCAAGGTAGATTTGCATTTTGCAGTGCTTGGCGGGGGTACTGCTGTCTGCTGGTCTTGTTCTTGCTCTTCATCCTTGACTGGGTGCTGCAACTTACAGTTGTCACGGCCAGACATACAGGTCCCACTGCTTTGTCATTGTACAGGGAAAGTGCTCCCAACACGAGTCAACAAAGTCAGGATGGAGGGGGTGGGGGTGTGGAGGTGAGGGATCCTCCTAATTTCTGTGAGGAATCCTTTTCTATATGCCCTGTCCTACAGAGACAGTGTTCTTCCATTGGTAGCTTAGAATGAATACTAGTGCTAAGAGGGGGAGGGGCCCTCAGGGAAAAGAATTATTTCAGACGGTATTGCTGGGGTTCTGCCTTGAATCCTGATGGTGGTGAGGAGGCACAGTTGCCTCCCTGAGTAAAGCCTGGGCCCTTGAAACTGGGTACGTGCAATTGACTGGCAGGGAGAGCTCTCTTTTTTCTTTGCGGTGGTTGAAAATGCATTATCTGCTTCAGGCGCAGGCAGCCTCCCAGGACAGATTGGAACAAATCAGAGCCAGTCATCACGCTTCGCTGAGAAACCAGCTAAAACACAGAATTAGAGATCTCGAGCATGAATTGGACAGGATAAAAAATACCCAGCAAGACAGTGTTTTTCAAAAAGGATCCACGCAGGCAGAAGTGGAAAGGTACAAAGAGCTGTATCTGGAGGAAGTAAAAATTAGAAGATGCCTAGCAAATAAACTGGAAAGGCTCGAGACCCTTCCCCTTCCTGAGCACCGTCTTCCTTTCTCTTTCGTGGTCCACCAGTAACACCACTGATGGTGGCATTCAGAGGGTATTTTTTACCTGGATTGTGTTTTAACAGGCAGCCTTTGTGCCAGTCTCTAAGAATAACCTCCTCTTACTGCCTCTGTGTGTGGCAGAAAAGATAAATTTCGTGTCCTTTACTGCCAGGCCCTTCAAAGAACAGAAGTGGATTCTGTGAGGCAAAAAAAAGAAATCTTTTGGGGCTTTCATTTTAGCGGTGTGCCTGAGGTTTGAGCTTTCCTTGGGAAAGGGAGGGGAGCCCAGAGTTCTTCTGCAGGCGACGTCCCTTTCAGAAGAAGCTCTGTAAACCCATGGCATTCACAGGTTGCGTTGAAGCCCTGAATGCTGGGAACTCCTAAGCGCTGGTAACTCTTGCTGCTTCTTGCAGGTAGTGTGACTTCTTAGAAATAGGTTCTCCAAAGAAACTCCGATCAAATGGTGTTCTTGTTTTGGACACTAATCCCTTCCGCTTTCAGAAGTCGAGTCATAGTCAGGGACCTAGAAGGTAACTTTGCAAAAGCGTTACTACCAAAGAGAATCCTTTGTATACTTCTGAATGTTTCAGAGCTAATGAGAGACTAGCAGAAGCCAACGCCAAGCTCCTCCAGGAGCGCCACAGAAGCAAATCTTTAATTGCGAGCGGCATTGTCAGTGGAGGTCTGGCTGCAAGTCCAGTTCTGTATTCAACTGAACTGGGACATCTTGGCAACAATTTGGCACTGCACAGAAGTCTAAGTCTAGGAGGAAGCTTCCTAAGCCCAACCGGGAATGCATTATCGTCAAGAAACAGGGTTGAAGCCTATGTGGCTAAGGTAAGCATTTTGAAATGCTGTTCTCATCTCCTGCTAAAGAGTATCCATAAGCAAGGTTATGCTTTTGAGCTTAAAGTTAGAATCCATTTATAGTTCCAAACCATATGTTCTAATATTCCAAAACAGCTGCTAATCATCAAAACAGTACATCACGTGTATGTGGTAGGGTTGAAGACTTTTGGGCATCAGGGTTGTGCAAATTTCCAAGAGTGTTCAAAGACCAAAAAGTACTGACATCTAAGTAATGAACTGTGCAACTACATTCTTGTGCAAGATAAAGTGTAATAATACTGTGGCATAGGAAATTCCCAGCTAAGCTCCTCATTGCATGTTAATATCTAGTATGTATGACCGATTCAAAATGGCTCACTTCACAATGAGTGCAAAATCCCATTAGACATCTTTGTTTGAGACACCTTTTTATTCTTCACTGATCTTGATTCCAGCAGTTTCTTTGCTTGTTTTAGTACATCAATACCAACAAAGTTGTGATTGAAAAATAGGATGATATGACTGGGATCACGTAACTTCTCACTTTATACTTCAGTGCAGGAGATATCCTACACATAGGAGGCATTTGGTTTTGTAGTTCGTATTGTGTGTTAGTCCATGAATAGGTAAATTTAACTACTCCTCAGGAAGTCTTCACAGCTTTCTAATTTTGCAGCAGTGCTGCAGCCTCTGCAATACCTCTGGCTAAGGTAAGCCCTGTAATTGGCAGTCAGTCTGATCCTTCACAGAATGGTGAACATTATATCATGAGAATTGGAAACCAGATGTCAATAGTTGAAATCAGTTTCCCACTAGCATAGGATTGAGGCACGGACAAGCTTTTCTATTCAGTTGGTGTTCTATCCCTTACATATTCTGTTGCTGCATGAATGTGAGAATGATTTGTACACTTGTAAGTCCATCTCAGTTCAGTGGTCCCATCCGTGTTGGAAAGAACCCATTTAAACATGTGTGTACATACTGCACTTGATGTAAAAAAAAAAAAAAAAAAAAAGACAAAGCAGTGTAGGTAACGCGTAGTGGTGGCAGTTACAGAGATGAACTTTTCTGTGTCACTATGAATGTTTTTTCCAGGTCAGAGGTGTGGACATTCATTACAGAAAGAACTCGGGAGGCAATTAGTACTGTACCATCTGCAGGGCTCTTCTGCATGCAAGCACTGGAAAGGAGGCAAAATTCAGGGACTCACTGCAAAAGTGAAATAAGGAGAAGGCCAGGACAAGGGAACAAGACGGGTAGGGAGCAGGGAACAAGTGAGGAAAAGAAAGGACAGAGAGATGAAAGCAAGACGTTAAAAGAAGAAAAAGGCAAAGGAGGAAACCACCCCACTTCTAGGGAAAAAGTTGTCCTAGTTTAAAAGAAAAGGATTAACAGTTGTGCCTTTTTTGAAGAAGAAGAAACAGCAGAGAAAGAGGGAGTACTCAGTGCTTCTTAACTGAATTACAGCAACATTCTTCAGGTAGTCCTTTCCATTTTAATTTTCCAGGAGAAATTGGAGCTCTCGGCATTTCAGAGTTTTGTCAATATCAAGATAAATACCTTTGCTGACTTACTAGCTTTCCTTAAATATATTACAGAAATCAAACATTTTAAAAGGCTATTTCATAGCTCATTGGTTGTACCCATTTGCTAAGATATGCAGATATATATTTCACATAGTTACATAGGCTGCTTCAACATTTTTGTAAAAATGTTTCCCAGATCTATTTGTGAAAAGCTGATTCCAAGAAAAGTGTGCATTAGATCTGAGAGTGGTGATACTGTTCCCACTCAGTGTCCTGACTTCAAGAGCAAACATAAAGTTTCTTTTCAGAGCGTATGTCTCTCACCTTTTGTGATGGATTGCCGTGCTGGGGAATGCTTTTAGGTTTTGGTACTGCTTTTTGAGTCTTTACTTTGAAGATTTAAAAAAGAACCTAAAAAAACCCATCAGCCTTGAGCAGACTCTCAAGGAAGTTCAACAAATGACATTTCCCTGGACTCCAATTACTGTTGTTGGGTGGAGTTTTCTGTTTGTTAGCTTGAGGGCTTTCTTACATACCTAAATTTCTCTTTCCTACTGCAGTTTTGTTAGTAGGACGTAGTCCCCTGAAGTTCTCTCTGCTCTTGTTTACAACCTACAGAGACTTGTACTTTATTGTCAAACAGGAGCTGACGATAATTGTCTTCTTGGGATTAGGTTTTAATTCTAATATAGTATTAAATTCTGAAGTTTTCTTCCCTGAATGAAGGTGAATAAAACTATTGCAAAGTCCTCAGAGAACTTACCTGTTTCTTACCATTTCTGCCAGGTTCTCTTAAGAAAAAGCTGGAAATCTCAGCATGCCTGTCTTCCCTCAATCCAAGCAGAAGGCTGGTGTGTGGGACTCAGAATTACCAGTGTGAATTTATCCTCCCTGTTACTAAATCCAGCTGCACATCATTTTGTGATATTTCTTCCCGTAATCACCAGTTAGGGGACAACTGAGAGTAATTGTAATGGCACTGTCTGTAGCTGCAAGTCACTCAATGCTAAAAAGTCTTAAGAACTGATTTTCTCTTTCAGAGTCCTTCAAAAAAAAGGAACAGGATTCTTGGAGGTGCAGTAGTTGCTAGAGGACATGCATCTAAGTGGGTATTTCACTTAGAACTGCTGGCTTAAGTTTCCTCAACTCGGTGCACTATGTCATCAACAGTATTTGAAGCCATACCCTATCTCTGAGGAACTGAAAGTACAAGATTCCTGACACCTGTCTAAAAAAAGAGGATTGAATTGGAAAATAAGGCTTTAAGCCAGGACATAACAGAAGGGAAAAAGTGCATGTATCCCTCTGCATACAATAATGGGTAGTGAATCTTGATCAGTGTCCAAATGCAAGATTACTGGATGCATAGTCTGTGCTGTTATTTCTGTGGGAGTCCTGTGTCATTCAGTAGATAAGTTGGAGCATGAGGGAAGAATTCAGAGATGACAGTTTTAGTTTGCTTTGAAATACTTTGCTGGTTGTGCTGCTTAGTACTCTGCCTGTTCACCAGATTATTTAAAGACAGAAGAGTTCCTCTGACTCTAAGCTTTTCCTTCACTTTACTGTTTGCTTCAGTTATGCCTCAGACTTTTTCTAGTAACCTGGTTCCCTTCTACAGAATTTGTCTTGCCTTTAAATTCAAGCTGAGCAGTGCTTTCTTGGCTGGAGATTACAAGTGCTCCTGCCACTAAAGCTCATAATGACAGGGAGTTAAGGAGCTTAAATTGCTGTGTGCCTCAGGTGGTCATCTTGCACTTCTTTTTTTAGTCAAAGCGCTCTATGCAGACTTGGTGTCAGTCACTTCCTCAAGGTGAGAAAGGCTATTTAAAGTAGAGGACGTGCCATTCTTAAGAAGAGGATGTTTATGTAAATTTGGTTTGTGCAAAAGCTTTTCAATAGCTTCAGGGACAAGGAGGTGAAAATACTTCACACTGCTATTATTTAAAATGCTGGTATTAATTCTTTGTCCATGCAGCTGTTGGAAAAAACATTGGTAAATGGTGCTGATTGGAAACAAGAGGAAGAAGTGCTCTTCTGGCAGGTGGACACAGTTACTTCTTTTAGACATAATTAAGAAATTCGGAGTTTAAAGGCTTGAAAGATTTCACAGTTTCCTAAACCACTACTTAACATGAGAGGCAAACGTCGGTGATTATGCATATAGCCTTACATTTTGAAGATGGTCATGTTGCAAGCTCAGCAAAAACCAAGCATTTTATTCTTAAAAAAAAAAAAAAAGCAACGTGCTTCATTACAGTATAGCACTTTTCCCCTTATCAAATACATATGCTACAGAAATGAATAAACTTGAAATGGAAGTGCAAAAGTATCTTGAAAAATGTAGAAAACTTCATATTGACACAAGTAATTAACCAGTAAAATGCCAATCATATGCAAATGTCTTTGGGTTTTTTTGGTTGGTTTTATTTCTTAGAGCTCCGGTATTGAGGAATAAATTACACTACTTGAAACATTCTGTGCTTGTAATTACAAACAGTGACTGTAGTGACTAGCAGTTCATTATGTTCTGGAAGGAGGTTGGC
Organism: Egretta garzetta; assembly: GCF_000687185.1. Classification (NCBI taxonomy): domain Eukaryota; kingdom Metazoa; phylum Chordata; class Aves; order Pelecaniformes; family Ardeidae; genus Egretta; species Egretta garzetta. Next base: position 65,359 of record NW_009258317.1, read on the forward strand.
TGAAATTTGGTTCATAGTAGGACTTGTGTCATAAGAAGGAGGTGCGTGTGTATTGCCTGTCCTTTACAGGAGTAAAGAGATCTTTGATGGGGTCTTTTTGTGATCTGGTCTACTGACTTCCAAACTGCTCATGAATTGGCATGTCACCATCCAGAACTAAACAGAATCAAGCAGATGAAAAACAAATATGAAGTACTGCTACTTGTCTGTGTACCATAATCTGGGAACTGCTGCTTTAGTCTATAGACTGAGGCAAGCAATGTCTGCTGCAAGGAGTTTTTGGGAGCCCTGTTGTTAGGTTTAACAAATGTCAAGCTTAAATCCTAGCACCTATGTGAAAGGCTGGTGAAAATGAATGTGGGTGTCTTGACGTAGAAAATAAGTGAACTCTGCTAGCTGCAACCAGTGTGAATTAGTGGATTTATGAAAGCAGTTTTCCTACATAGAATGGGAAAAGGAATGTCTGCTTCCTACTCTCTCAATTTCCGTTCCTTTTCTGATTTTGTTTTCCATTGCACTCTTGTATTGTAGCAGTCTTTATAGTGTTAGCTTTTTTACTTGTAGGCCATGTTCTTATTTCTTTGAACTTAAGGCCGTTTTTCTTTCTTCTTCAGCTCCTTAATCAAAAATCTGTTCTCTCTCTTCTCTGCAGCCAGATACATGACAAGGTTTGTAGCCAGTATTGTTTAATGTTGGGTGGTATTTTATACTGAAAATGTTTTGTCTACTTATGCTGTTAGGTTTTGATTAAAACTTAATGATGCATTTACATTTTCCTAATACTGCAAATATTTTGAACTTGTTAGTTTGTTCAAGTGAAAGAATGACTGATGCAGAGTACTTTCATGTTTCCCGTATTTGTAATGTTATGGCTTCTGTAGTAGTTAACAATCTGTAAAATGATAGTGTATGGATTTCATCTATTATAATGGAACTTCTTCAAGCTATAGGAGTAGGCTGGTTTACCCTCCTTGCCAGTTCTGATGTTCAAAAAGTTCTCAGCAAATAACAGTGGTTGTGTGTGGAGTACCAGTACTGTTCTGAAGTTCAGCTCCTGTACTCCCTGAGTATCAGCTCATGGAGTCTTACAGGATCCAACTTACTCTGTACTCAAGAAATCCATGTGGGTAAGTAGTAAGTCAGTACCGCTTTCTGAAAAAGGATTACTTAGAGGGTGACTGCTGCAAGGGAACCCAGTGTTACTGCCTGAAGAGATGTGCAGTGAGATGAGAAGTGTAGAACTTAGTGCAGAAGAGATAGCAATCACTGTTCTGCTTTCCAGTCTGTGACTGTAGTCTGGCAGAAGCTTTTCTGGAATCTGAAATAGTCGTCCCTACTGCTCAGGAGGTTTGGGATAGTCAGCTGTGATGCCTTTTCCAGGGGGTTGTGGGAAGGAGAGCACTGGAGGCAAGTTTTATAGTCTTCAAGGGTACATTTTGCTTGGCTCTTCATTCCCTTTTCAGAAATCAGTGTCAGCTTTATTTCCACCTATTCCTCTTCCCTCAGGTATGAATGGGATGATCAACACAAAGATGTTAATGGAATGAATAAGAGGAAAACAAGATCTTTTTCTTCTCTTGATTCACCTGCACATGTTCTGGAGGGTCCTGTGGGCCTTCTGGTCATTGTGAAGGTTCCAGAAACCAGGGGAAATGGTTTCTTCTAACACCTCAACTACTACTGCTTTGCTTAGGATTGGTCCTGATTTGGGGTCATCTTTTGGTCTAGGCATTAGTTTTCCTGCTTTTTTTTGGTGTTTCCTATATCTCACTTCATGTGTTAGGGGGTCCCGTCTCCCCAGGATTTTGGTGCTGCTTTTACCTGCTTGAAAACAATTAGAGGTTTGAGTATTTGAGGGGTCCTTTTCTGTCATTCCTTCAGCTCCGTGCTCCCCTCTTTTAGCTGTGAAGGCACAGACTCTTCCAACAAAGAACCACTGAATGGTTCTTTCCCTGGAGGAGCTGGTGAATTTGGTTGCAGCTCTCTCTGTAGTCCTGGAGAGAGGGCCCTTCCCTCCACTTTGCTGGTTTACAACCCCACTTCTTTGGCCCTTGGAGTTACTGCCTGTTACTGCTCTGCTTGTGAGGGCTTTCAGAGTGCTTCCCTTCCTGATGGTTTTGCTTTCTGTGGCCTGTTGAGTACTTTGTACAGTGTTTAATTTCTTTTCTGTGTTGGGATGTTGCTAGGTGAGCCTTTCATAAGCCACTTCATAAAATAAATACTCACTCCCTCAGGGATTTGTTACTAAAATCAGAATCACAGAATGGGTGAGGGTGGAAGGGGCCTGTGAAGATCATCTTGTCAAACCCTACACCTACTCACCGCAGGATCAGTCACAGCAGCTTGCTCAGGGTTGTGTCCAGCCAGGTTTTTTTACATCTCCAAGGATGAACACACCACAGACTTTTCTGGACAACTTGTTCCAGTGTTTGACCACATCTACAATTTAAATAAATAAATAAATCCTTCTATTAAAATGAAATGTCCTCTCTTTCAGTTTGTGCCTGTTCCTTTTGCTCTTTTACTTGGCACCACTGAGAAGAGTCTGGCTCCATCTTCTTTTATGCCCCCACCAGGTGTTTAGACACATAGATAAGGTCCCCCTGAGCTTTCTCTACTCCAGTAAAGAAACAGTCACAGCTTTCTCAGCCTCTCCAAATAGCTCATGTGGTCCAAGCCCTTCAGCATCTTCATGGCCATCATAGGCCTGGAAGCTGTATGGAATCAATTTTGCAAACCACTTCTATATGTCACAGACTTGATGGAAAAAACGTACGAGTCACAGGTCTCAAATGTAAACAACAGCATCTAGCGCTTGGACTATGACTCTTCAAAAGCTCTGATTTATTCTTATGAAGACTTTGAAGTCAGAATCACAAGTGAGAGTAACTTAATTAGTGGCAATCCCCCCCTTTGCGGGGAAAAAGGGGTAAGTGCTCCTTTGTAGTGATTCAGGCTGGTTTTGTTTGCATAATAAAACACACAGCACTTGCTGTGTGGAAGCTGTAGCTGTTGCTGTCTTTTCTTAGTACAAAGTTTGCAAGAAAAAATTGTGTGTGTGTTTATATTTTTATGTATGTGTGTGTCATGGCATGAGCAATAATAAAAGAAAAAGCTTGGCATGATCTGTAGGAGCTCTTTCAATTTTCCATCTTAAAGTAGAGAAAAGAAGAATATTGGTGCGTGCTTTTTTCTATACAATGGAATACGTCAACACCCTCACTGTAATAACTCCACAGCGCTTTCTTCCTGTATAGTTTTAAATACCCAGTTAGAACCCGGCTGGTGAGGTACAGGTGGGTTTGTGCTTGGGTTGATGTTGCTTAGCAATGAGAATGCTACAGCCTGGCTGGCCAAGAGTTTCTCTTCATTAAAAAGCAAACCCCAGACCAAGATGCCCGTATTTGGGATGATACATTTTAGTTTTTATCACGTGTTACGTATGGGTTTTAGGACCGTTTTAGAAGTTTAATATTACCAAAATGTAACTTCAAATATTAACTGTATATTTTCTGTGTAATTTTAGGTACGGCAGGAACTGGATGAAAAAATCAGAAAGGAACTTGAACAGGGTAATGTTGCCATTATGTTAGGAGTGCTTTTAAGGAAGAAGATTACTGTTGCTAACTCTTGACAATAATGGCTTCAAAGCTGTCAAGATATTTTCTGCTCGCTTTCCAGTTTAGACTTGAACGCGAAAGCTTCCTGCTTAACAGAATATTGTATAGAACGTGATGCAGTTGCCTGAAAAAGAACAAGTGCGAAGGAAACTAACCCATTTCCCCCACACCGATAGACATGGATTAAGCTGAAGTGCTCTTTGACTGCACTTAATCCTCAAGCACAACCATCAGACATCACACAATCCCTGAGAGAAGATTTTTATAGACTTCAGCCATCGCTTCTCCTTCCATGTACCTCAGCTGCATTCACCGCTAAACCACGCCATGCACATGCTCTGCTGTTCGTTCTTGCTTTTTGCTCTGTCTCTTCCTCATTGCTTGTATTTGTAGCTTACGTGTTGCAGTCTTTTTTGAATGAGCAAGAAGAATATCATCAATGACCAAATACATCTTTTCTGTGGGAAAAGATCGTTCAGTAGTGTTTAGGCAGACCTAAGATGAGTTGCTGGCTTGTAATACATAGCATAAAACATGCTCTATGATATGAGGTCAGGTGTCCGAAGAGGAAGTGCACCTATCTGAGGTTGAAGAGGTGTGCAGGGGGCTAAATTTAGCACCGGTGTAAGCAGAAGTCGTTTGTGGATTCCCCGAAGATGTTCAGGGTGTAGCCTCTGGAATTTCTTGCACTAGCTTTAGAAAGACCCTTGACTGACAAGCACACGTGGGGAAAAAAAAGTGTTTCTTCCTTTGTGCCTTGCCCTTTCGTTGTTATGTTCCCTGGGGAGTTTTTAAATCTCTTTCTGGATTGTAGTTTCTTCAGTTACCCTTTGTGTTTTTACAGTGACTTCTTTGGCCCTGTCTGCTGTAAAAGTAACACCAGGAATCTTGTCTCTTTTCTCCCTAGCCACTGCTGAGCTTGAAACGGGATCTGCTGGAGCTTCTCCCATCGTATCCACTGATGGTTCTTCAAAAAATTCCCATGTTGACCAGGATCCCCTTCGCAGGGCGATACAGGAGTACCGTGATGTTTTAACCAAAAATTACCTGCTTTGAATAAAATGATAGGGGAAAGGCTCTGGAAATCATTTTGTTTACATAGTGTATGTACGGTTTCCCAATCCACAGTTCAGATGTGAAAATGTGTTGATTGCAGTCTGAATATAAATTCTTTTAAATGGATGTCAAGCACATTGCACTCACCTGTTGGTTAATTGATGCATAGTTGTTTTATTTTGCACTCACAATAAGAACCATATCTATTTTTTTCTGACTAGCAGATTGACTAATCTTGATTCTCAAGGTTGACAGAACTGTCAAAACGTTTTGCATTAAGGTAGATGCATTGTTTTGCTCCACTTGTGTTCTGGGTTTAAACAAAGGCATCCCCTTTATTCTGTGTAATCCTTCCACTCTATGTGTTTTTAATGTTTCCAGTGTTTATTTTACTGCTTCGGACATTATTTGATGTGCTTTGAGCCTGCTGCTTCGGTCCTGATGCAGTGAGTGCTTCTGCTGATAAAGTTTTACCAGTGTTCAAGCTGGAGAATAGGGCACTTTACATTGCTGTCACTTTATGCGCCTTAGCTTTAAAACTACTGTTTGTGTCTAGTAGTGCCAAGACAGTTGTGACGGGGTCTTTTTGGTGTATTTGGGTTGTATCGCAGAACCACAGAATGGGTGAGGTTGGAAGGGACCTCTGGAAGTGATCTGGTCCAAGCCCCCTGCTCAAGGGGGACCACCTAGAGCCAGTTGCCCAGGACTATGTTGGCTTTCAACCATCTCCAAGGATGGAGACTCCACAGCCTCCATGGGCAACCTGTGCCAGTGCTCAGTCACCCCCGCAGTAAAGAAGTGTTTCCTGATGTTCAGGCAGAACCTTCTGTGTTTCAGGTCGTGCCCATTGCCTCTCATGTGGTATTCATGTTGATTTTTGTGTTAACAACTGCTGAAGATTGCGACATTTGCAGTTGCTACGTCAACAGCTGTGGTGCACATGAAACCCTTCATATGAGGAAAAAAGGAATGTTAGTCTATCAACCTTCATTCTCCTCATTAATTTCCAAAACTTGTGTGATAGGATAGCCAATCTTTTTGTTGCTGCTAGCAGCTAATGGTACGGTGGCTGTAGCCCAGAGGTTGGCGAGCGTTGTGAGGCACTTGTGTCAATAAAACAAGCAGTTTCACTTATTTCAGGGAGTTGCCCGTTACTGAGGATCTGCAGGTGTCATTTGGTGTCCTCAAAAGTCACTAGCGATCAGGAGATTATAGAACAAAGTCCCAGTTCTGGTTGTAGTGAGATGAAATAAGACTGGAAAAATTGGCGGGTTTTACCCAGTAATTCAAGGACTTTAGTTAACAGGCAGTGAGGAAAGCAATGAATGCTGCTGTGACCCCTTCTTCCTTTTTGTATTAATACATTTTTGTGAAGCTAATCCACTGTTATTTAATTCCAGATATTCCGTTCCAACTTGATATTTAATAAACTTTGTATTCTAGTACATGTCTTTGTTTTATTGTTCTGCTTCTTGACTTTGCTTTCCACCCCGTTCCCTGCCCGTAGAACTCTCCAAAGCTCTCCTCTGCTCACTTCAGCTTCGGTTCACAGCTGCATCTTCAGCTTGTCCTGGAGGCCAGGCAAAAGGCCAGCATGCACCTCCGTCCTTTTCCTCCGGGGAGGATCCTGGACCAGAGTGGAGGTGTTGCTGATCATCAGTTCCCAGACTCTTCCTGTCTTTTAGAGCAATCCTTCTTGTGGTCTGGGCAGCAGGTAGTGGGTGAGCTGCTGGTAGCCCTGAAGTGCTGGCAAACCCTACAGGTTTTGATCACATGCAGACCTTACCGGTTTGTAGCCCGCAAAGGGGAAAACAAAGAAACTACAAGTTCTATTTGCCTATAAAAGCCAATGGTAAATGCTTCTTTACTGCTGGCTCTTGGTGAGAAGTGAAGGTTATTGGCTGCGGGAGAAACCGAACCAAAAGCCAGTGTTACTGTCTAGCTTAGCTGTCGTTCATATCTGTTACCATGAGGGTAGAGGGTAAAGGAGAGTCAATTAATTAACTTCAAAGTTGGTGTGTTTGTTTTCTTGTTAACTCGTGAAAAACCTGTTTTCAAAAGTGGGTGCCTGGTTCTTGCTGCTTGTTGGAAACAGAATCACAGCAACAAAAAAAGGAAGAGACCACATGAGAAGTGTACTCTGTAAAGCCCTGAATGCACCAGTACATGTCTAGGTGTGGCCTTTGGTGCCCTGCAGTGCTATTAAAACTAGAGATCTTGTTTCAGTAACAGATAATACCGTTAAATTTTTTTATAGCAAGCTATTTTCCATGCCATGTTCTTCAGTTTAAACAGGGGCAGAATGGTATTTGCATGTCTTGCAGCCGGCCAGCCACTGGTATGGTCTCAACATCTCTGGTGTCCATGGGCGCAGCTGGAGCCAGGGTTTTATTCCGGTATCCCTTCCTCCCCACCATCACCATCCTCAAGGCAGAGGAGCTTTTATCACATAGCCCAACACTTTACTCCTCAGTGCCTCAGTGCCTTCCAGCCTGCACAGGAGCCAGGTTTCTCACCGTTGTGTGTCTTGTACCTGTTATTTACCCATAAAGCCCCACGTAATCAGCCTGTGTCAATTTACGCTTTCTGTGGCTGCCCCAATCTTTCCTCATCCCAGTGTCTGTTAATCAAACATTGCTGTTTGCTCACTGAGTTCCTTTAACTTCTGAAGCAGATTAACACCACAGAACGCTTAAAGAAATAGCAGTGTGAAAGAGTGCTGCTTCATCTGCCTATAGTTACAATGGCTTTGCATGCCTTTTCCTAGTGCAGCTAGTTTGAGTAGACTATGAAAATCATCATTGCCCTGGTTTCGGCTGGGGCAGAGTTAATTTTCTTCCTAGTAGCTGGCAGAGTGCTGTGTTTTGGGTTTAGTACCAGAATAATGTTGATAACACACTGATGGTTTAGTTGTTGCTGAGCAGTGCTTACACCAGTCAAGGACCTTTTCAGCTTCCCCTGCTCTGCCAGGGGCACAAGAAGCTGGGAGGGGGCACAGCCGGGACAGCCGACTCTAATTGGCCAAAGGGCTACTCCACACCATATGATGTTGTGCTCGGGAGGAATTAGTCTAGGGGAGACAGTGATTGCTGCTCGGGACAGCCTGGGCATTGGTCAGTGGGTGGTGAGCAACTACATTTTGCATCGCTTGTTTTGTATATTCTGTATGTTCTCTTACCATTATTATTATTGTTGTTGCTATACTTTTCCTCTGCTGCTTTATTAAACTGTCTTTATCTCAACCCATGGATTTTACTTTTTTCCCAATTCTCTCCCCCATCCCACTGTGGCAGGGGGGGATGGGTGGTGTTCACCACAACCATTGCAACAGACCCCTTCTCAGTGACAGCCAGAAGCACACCAGCACAATCGGCAGGTGCTGGGAGGTATGGCGTCATCATACCTAGAAAAGGCCCCAAGAGGAAGGGGTCGACAGCCAGTTATCCAGCCTTTACTGGGCCCTCAGTCACCTCATGCCTCCTCTGGCCCTTGGGTTACGTGGTGCCAGCAGCAGATGGTGTTCACTGTTTGCACTTGCAGATCAAGCTGATGACTGCATTTCCTGACGCTGTCAGCCTCGAATATGCAAATTGCTTTTCACTGATAGCACCACCTTTCCCTAAGATTAAGCACCACTTTAGCTGAGGTTACTGTAATAGCTGACCATTCTACTCCCTATTAACTATGATGAATTATTAATCATTAAATACTAATTATTGCTATTAATTTTATCACTGCTATAAGCACAACAAGGACAGTGACTGTTACACTGGCAAGCAGCACAGTCCATCTTTTATTCAGAGTAATTTGGACCACATACTAGTCAGGCCTTAGAAGCACAGCTGTGCATCACAAATGACAATTTTCACATTTTATCTTCTCTTGCCATTTCTGTTTCAACTATAGAAACGCAGTACAAATTCTGCTCCCACTTCGTAGGCCCATCCCCAGACGTCTACACCAGTGCCTCTATGTAGATGGGAGCTCTAGGCATCTTTGCCTCCTTCACATTTCTAAACACTCGTGGCCTCTTCACATCCTTCACA
>NW_009258318.1:0-525 GCF_000687185.1 Egretta garzetta
CCCACCACCGCCACCCTCCAGGCGGGAGTGATCGCATCCAGCCCCCCGCCATCCGCCCGGGGGGGACACAGGAGCCCCTTGTGTGTGGCCGCCCTCCCCGAGCACGCAGCCAGGGGAGCGGAGGGGGGGAGCGGGGCCGAGCCCCTCCCCAAACCACATCCCCGAGGCCGCCCAGGGATGCGGCTTTGGGGGGCTGCCAGCATCCCTGGGGCGCAGGGCGGGTCCCACCTGTACTGCCTGGCTCTGTCCATGTACTCGTGCTGCTCCATGCCCTGGGAATCCGCTGCCGACACGTCGATGATGTTGCTGCAGAGACACAAGCCAACAGGTCTGACAAACTCAGGGGTTTGTTGCTCCCTCCCATCCCCCCCGAGCCCCTTCCCCATCTCGGGCAGCCCCCAGCACCCTCCGACAAGGGTGTTCAGGGCTTCAGCACCACACAACAAATGGCTTGGGGCTGTTTGGAGGCTGAATGCGCAGCGCGGATGCAGCCAGCCAGACAGGAGTGTGCCAGGCTGGAGCGGC
>NW_009258318.1:613-1679 GCF_000687185.1 Egretta garzetta
GGCCCGCAGCCTCCGGCGGCGCGGGCTGGCCCATGCCCCAGGGACCTCAGCACGCAGCTACTTGGGGAAGGATGCTCCGCTGTGCCGCGAGGGCTGCCAGGATCAAGCACTTGGCAGACGTCCCAAGAGCCCCAGCACCGGGCCCTGGGCTCAGAGAGGAGGAGCTGGGCTCTCACCCAGGTCCGTGCCACAGCCCAGCCCCATGCCCCCCACCTCCCCCCTGAGCAGAGCAGTGCATGGGGTGCTGTCACACCGCGGGACACATGCCAGTTGCCACCAGCCCCTCCGTGCCAGGCAGGGAAGCAACAGGGCCCACGAGCAACTCGAAGCCCCCTCCAAGGCAGGCTGGGCACTGCCCCCACCCCACATTGCCCCTGTGCACGCAGGGGCGTCCCCTGCCGGAGGGGGACACAGTGCTGGTGCCCCCCAGCCCCCCTCTCTGTGTCCCCACTCTGGAGCAGGAGCTCCCCATCCCCTCGCGGGGCCAGCTCCAGCCCCTGTTCCCAGCCAAGGGGTTGCGGTGGTTACGTCACGAGGCTCACATGGCCGTTTTGGCAAGGATGGAGGACAGCATGGCCTGCTCATCGGTGCGCGCCGACGGGAGGTTGTGGTAGCTCTGCTCCGCTCCGTTCAGCACCTTGTTGGGCGGGCTGGCTGCCGGCTCCAGCAGCCGCTTCGTCTCTTCTTCCTGGGGGGAGGGAAGAGGAGAATCAGCCCCAGCTCCCCCACACCAGCAGCTTCCACCCCACGGGATGGGGCAAGTCTCCCCTTCTGCCTGCCAGGCACTGCTGGGAGAGTTCCCAGTGTAACCCCAGCACTGCCCTGGCTCTGCCGAGGCAATAGCCGGGCTCCTCCTCCCCACTTCCTTTGCTTTTTGTCAGCAGAAGCCCCCACCGCCACGAAGGGAGCAAGTGCGGCTGAAACCGGGCAGCGTGTGGCAGCACGCCTGGAGCGAGCGCCCCACATCCCCACAGAGGATCCCCACCACCTGCTCGACACGCCAGCGCTGACCTGCCCCAACCCCTGGGGCCAACGAGGATGTGCCCATCCCATCCCAAACCTGCCT
>NW_009258319.1:0-361 GCF_000687185.1 Egretta garzetta
CCCAAGGGATCCCCAGGGACCCCCATTTCCCCTCCCGGCACCCTCCAGGAGCCTCTAGGACCCCCCAGGGTCTCCCATTTCCCCTCCTGGGACCCCCAAGTTTCCCCCAGGACCTGCAGGGACCCCCAATTCCCCCCATAGGATCCCCAGGGTCCCCCATTTCCCCTCCTGGGACCCCCAGGATGTGCAGGGACCACCCAAGGGATCCCCAGGGACCCCCATTTCCCCTCCTGGCACCACCCAGGAGCCTCTAGGACCGCCCAGGGTCCCCCATTTCCCCTCCTGGGACCCCCTAGTTTACCGCAGGACCTGCAGGGACCCCCATTTCCCCCCACAGGATCCTCAGGGACCCCCATTTCCC
>NW_009258319.1:1128-2241 GCF_000687185.1 Egretta garzetta
CGGGGCCCCGGCGGGGCCGGGGGGGGGGACAACACACGGATGCCGCGAGGCCAGGGGTGTGGCCTTTGAGGGGGATGTTGGGATGGGGCTGTGGCCGTGGGGACAAGGATGCAGCCATGGGGATGTTGGGATGGGGATTTGGCCGTGGGGACATGAACATGGCCATGGGGATGGGGACATTGGGACGGGGATGTGGCCATGGGGATGGGGACACAGCCATGGGGATGTTGGGATGTGGCCGTGGGGACAGGGACACCGCCATGGGGACATTGGGACAGGGATGTGGCCGTGGGGACGGGGATGCAGCCATGAGGACGTTGGGATGGGGATGTGGCCATGGGGATGGGGACACAGCCATGGGGACGTTGGGATGTGGCCGTGGGGACAGGGACACAGCCATGGGGACGCTGGGATGGGGATGTGACCATAGGGACGTGGCCATGGCCATGAGGACGGGGACATGGCCATGGGGACGTTGGGATGGGGACGTGGCTGTGGGGATGGGGATGTGGCTGTGGGGACACTGGGATGGGGACACAGCCAAGGGGGATGTGGATGTGGCCATGGGGATGTTGGGATGGGGATGCAGCCGTGGAGATGGGGACAGGGACACTGGGGACAGGAGGGTGACGGGGACCCCATAGCCATGTCCCTGTGGGGACCAGGGTGACGGGGACCCCATGTCCACATCCCATGGGGACCAGGGTGATGGCGACCCCGTGGCCATGTCCCCATGGGGCTCAAGGATGATGGGACAATGACAAGGACCCAGTGACTTTGTCCCGTTTACAACCAGGATGATGACAGGGGACCCCCGACCAACGCATCACCACAGTGGGCTCGGGGTGCCACACCGGTCCCCAGGGCCACCAAGTGACCCCTGGCCATGTGTCCCTTTTGTCCCCAAGGTGATCGAGATCGACAGCGCGTGGCTGCTGGAGGTGGCCCCCCATTACTACCAGGCCAAGGAGCTGGAGGACGCCAGCGCCCGCAAGATGCCCAGGAAAGCGGGCAAGAGCCGGGAGGAGCTGGGCTGAGGCGCCCTGGGGACATTTGGGGACATTTGGGGACAGGCCAATACAGCTTGGTTTGGCAGAGGAGCTGCTCCTGGCT
>NW_009258320.1:0-382 GCF_000687185.1 Egretta garzetta
CAAGATGGACGGCCGCGGGGACGGCTACCACCACCACCATCACCACCACCACCACCATCACCACCACCAGTCCCGCCACGGCAAGCGCAGCAAGAGCAAGGACCGCAAGGTGGACTCCCGGCACCGGTCCAAGATGATGGGCTGGTGGAGCTCCGATGACAACCTGGACAGCGACAGCAGCTACATGGTGTCTGGCCGGCACGCCGCCGACCAGGGCACCCAGTACTGTGTGGACGCTCCCGAAAGTGCCTTCAGAGACTTGACCTTGAAGAGTCTAAAGAGCGGCGGGGAAGGAAAATGCCTGGCCTGTGCCGGCATGTCCATGTCTCTGGACGGCCAGACGCTCAAGAGGAGCGCCTGGCACACCATGACCGTCAGCCAG
>NW_009258321.1:0-627 GCF_000687185.1 Egretta garzetta
CAGGAGCCACCTCTTGGAAACTATTAATAATTATACCTTTTACTTTTTCTCCTTGGAAATCCAGTTTATGGGGGAGACACCTTCCTCCATCTTCCCCTTCTTTTGCAGACTAATTACAACAGCTCTTGAAAATTTTGAATACCCTTGGGATGTTCAAACCAGAATGGTCCTATTGCTAGGTCTCCTGAATGTGGTTCAGGTCTTATTCAGGGTTAAACAACTACTTAAGAATACATGGAGAGGACATGAGGAAATGGGATGGAAAAGCTACCTTGACCGTAGAGGCATGTGTACTCAAGTTGCAAAGAAAAACAATCACAAAAGGGGGTTCTTCCAGGAAACTTGTTGCTCCAATTTCCAGAGACGGAGTAGACTGCATTTTTTTCAGACAGAATAGAAGGACTGAACTTGTTTCTGATTGTAATGAAGGAACTCCTGACTTATATATACAAAACATGAGCAACTGTGACTGGAACTAGAAGAGCCCTGCCTCCAGCCAGGTGGAGTTTACTGGACTGTGTGGATTCGATGGCCTAGCACATCAGACCCACAGAAGTATACAGCTCTAGTGGACACTGGTGCACAGTGAACTCAAATGCCATCAAGCTATACAGGGGCAGAACCCAT
>NW_009258322.1:0-11317 GCF_000687185.1 Egretta garzetta
TTTAAGGGATATTGCTTAACTCTTGCCGGTTGTTGGCCTTCTTTGAGTCTAACTAACTTCAACAGGTGGTGCATTCTTCACTCTTCCAGGTACATCGGTGGCCCATACCCCAGGATAAACCTGGTTTAGGATTTCCTCACTAGTCTTTCCTTCTGTGGGGAGACTGGTTAAAAATAGACTCAGTACTTGAACATATTGCTGATCTTTTACCTCCAGAGTAATTTCTCCTTTTTCAAATGCAATTTTTGCACCCAGTTGTTCCAACAAATCCCTTCCCAAGAGTGCCTTTGGGGAGTCGGGCATACACAGAAATTTGTGGATGCCCCATTGTTTTCCCAATTTATACTTCAAAGGTTTACAAAAATATGCCTTTTCACTTTGGCCAGTCGCCCCTTTTACCATGATGTAGTCATTTCCCAGGGGCACCATAGCTTGATTTAAAACCGAGTATGTCGCCCCTATGTCAACCAAAAATTCTACCTCTTGTTGTTGTCCCTTCCCTAGCTTCATTATAACCAGTGGATCCGCTAGGGTAGATTCCCCAGGTCCTCGTCAATCTTCCATCATATGGGCCACTATTCTTTCTGTCTGGTGGGTTCGCCCCTGCTCCTTGTTCTTTGGACATTCCTTTTTCCAATGACCAACTTTCTTGCACAGCGCACATTGATCCTTGCCTAATCGGGGCAGTCCTTGCTTAGGTCTCTTTCCTTCCTCTTCCCTAACAACCGCCACCCTTCTTTTCTGTCCTTGTCTGTATCCTTCCTCTCTATTACTAAACACCCCCCACGCTTCATCCAGTAACACTTCCAAGTTCCTGCCTTCTGTGGGACGCAACTTCTGGAGTTTGCACCTAATAACTCCTGTTGACTGGCCCCAAACCAGGGAAACTAGTTGTTGTATCCCTACCTCTGACCCGAGATCCAGTGGTGTGCTGTGGTGCATTACATCCCTCAATCAATCCAGGAATTCAGATGGGGACTCGGAAGGACCTTGTTTAATTGCATATAACGCTGACCAATTTATGGTTTTGGGGATGGCCCTCTCCATCCCCTTCGAAATCCACTCCTGATACGCCTGCAATCTTTCCATATGCGCAGTCCTATTCGCATCCCACTTTGGATCTTGGAGAGGGAAATACTCCTTTATATCCCCTCCTGTAATCTTATAATGATCTTCAGCCAAATTCCCTGCCGTTTTTAAAATCAATTGTTTCTCTGTCTCGGTCATGAATTCTAATAATAACTGTATATCATTCAAATCGGGGTTGTATTGTTTTATAATAAACTCACAATGTTTAGTTACACCTACTGGATCATCCCTGTAATCTTTTGCAACCCTTTTCCATACTTCTAAATTGGTGGTGGGAAAAGGTACCTTAATTAGCATTGTCCCGCCATCAGGCCCTACCGCCTCTCAAAGGGGTGCTTGTATTTCTAAGTTCTTTGTTATTTTCTCGCTCAAGTGCGAGTACGATGCGGTCCTGTGGTGGTACCACTCCACAGTCCCTTTGCCACTCCGGATGATTTCGGAGGGTGAAAAACATGTTTGCATATGAAACTTCATCCCATTTTCCTTCTCTCCTTAAAAACAGCATTAGTTGTAAGAGTGTGTGATAATCTATTGACCCATTGAGTGGCCACTTAGCTTCATTTTCCAATTTATACAAGGGCCACCATTGATTACAATACTTAATAAGGGTCTTCTTATTCTCAGTGCCCCCAGTCCCAAAAATGTCTTTCCAATGAGCGAGTACACAGCCCAAGGGACTCTTTTTCAAAATTTCCCCTTGAGTGTTACCCATTGTGTAACTTCTCCTATAGATCCTTTAATTTGACTTTTGCTAATCTTTTTAGAAGTTTCCACAGAAATCGTCTTTTGCAATTCCCTATGGTTTTCTCCCAGTCTTTTCCACATGTCCCAAATTTCTGGGATTAAATTTTCTTTCCCACACACCAATCTCACTATTTCAGATTCTTGTTGTGCTCTTTCTCAGTCATAAAACTGTGGGGTTTGGGGAAGGCACTTAGAGCACTCTGCTTTCCGCCTGCTGGATATACAATACCACCCTTTCCTGCAAGATTTACCCAAGCCTGATGCCAAACTTCATAAAACTTAGGAACTAGCCCACATGGAAAGCAGGGAATTACCCCTGTTTTCCACCAACTCTGGGGCTTATATAGGCATCCGAAGGCTATTCCCAATCTAAGGCTACTCTCCTTCCTGCGGGAGTCAAATATACTCCTTTTAAATAAAACTGCTCATTTCCCCTCTTTATCCAATGCCCCCCCCTCGTTCAAATACTCCCAAGGCTCAAGCCCAAACGACCGAAGGAGTAATTCCCTTCACTCTGCCACCCTGATGATTAGCCAGCTCCTCGACACTTAGGAGAATCGGCCAAGGACCATGGCAGCTCAATTCACACATCAAAGATTTACAAATTTTATAAGCATTCCAGGTGCTTTGTCCGTCCTTGGCTGTGCTCCTCGTGGAGTTACGGAACCACAAATCAGGACTCCCACTCACTTCACAGCGATGCTGTGTCTCAAACACACACACACACGCGCGCGCGAAGATAAAAGACTTACAACATAAAATTCCCAGGCATACAAATGGTACAATTATTGCTCCAGCTAACATCCATACACAGCTGCAAATATGAAACCTAAGCGCAATTGCGAGGAGGCCTGCTTACCCTTCTCCTGCTTCTTATATACCAGTCATTAGCAGGTCCATCCTGGCTCCCAACACTGGGATGCAGCAGTGACCTCAGATTTGCTCGATCTACCCTCAAGATCGCTAGCGGCCACTCTATCGGTCAGCAAATCTCCTTGGTCACTCTATCGGCCCAGGTAGCCTCCCACACGGGGACTATGCTGCACACCAGATGTCTCTGCATGATTTACCAGCTGCCCCGGCCACATGTATGACTTACCGGCCCTTCCTATAAAATATACAGTTTTCTTCCGCAGCTTCAGGAGGTTGTTGTCTGCTCCTGCGGTGAGCGGCCAGCAGCGGAGGCTCCTCCGAGGAAAGTGCTCGGGGCATGCCCAGGAGTGTATGCTCTACAGTCAATTCCGTGGTCAAGCAGAGAGTCTCCTGGCTGGCTCACCAAACTGATGTGCAGAAAATGGACTCCACAAACTGTAAGACTGTAAAGTAGGTATGTTTATTCAGTGCTGGGCAACATGGGGGGTAGTCCCACCAAAGTCGTGCACACATGTGTGGTAGCTTGCCTTGAAGTTATACAACAAAGTGTTACATATACATAAGATTCCCAAATACGCCCATACATATGCATGACTTGTCCCCGCTTCATATTAAAATTAGCCCCAAGAAGTCGTTTCCATAAACTCCTCCCAACTGCACTTGCACAGTGTCTTCTCGTGGTGGTCATGGGGGTCGTGGAGGATGAAGGCCAATGACTCCTCTTCGTCACCGCTAGTAACCCCTTGTTCTTGCGCAGACTCAGTTGCTCCTTGGCTCTTGTCCAGACTGCAGGGTCAGTTTTAGCTGGTTCTCAAGGCAACTTCTCGGTTCTTATCAAGAACTTGTACAATAGACAATAGCTAGCACGTTTTAAGCAACATCTTATCTACTAAGGTCCCCTTTTCAGGACGCTGAAGAACACGATTTGTTTTCTGTTTAAATTATACCAGAAGTAATCAGACCAGAACATGGTCAGTTGACAGTAGAATCATAGAAACATAGAATCGTCCAGGTTGGAAAAGACCTTTAAGATCCTCAAGTACAACCGTTAACCTAACACTGCCATCCCACCACTAAACCCTGTCCCTAAGCACCTCATCTACCCTTCTTTTAAATACCTCCAGGGATGGGGACTCAACCACCTCCCTGGGCAGCCCATTCCAGAGCCTGACAACCCTTTCTGTGAAGAAATTTTTCCTAATGTCTAACCTAAACCTGCCCTGGCACAACTTCAGACCATTTTCCCTCGTCATATTGTCCATTACCAGGGAGAAGAGGCCAACACCCACCTCACTACAGCCTCCTGTCAGGTAGTTGTAGAGGGCAATAAGGTCTCCCCTCAGCCTCCTCTTCTCCAGGTTGAACAACCCCAGTTCCTTCAGCCGCTCGTTGTAAGACTTGTGCTCCAGACCCCTCCCCAGCTTTGTGGCTCTCCCTTGGACATGTTCCAGCAACACAACATCTTTCCTGTAGTGAGGGGCCCAAAACTGAACCCAGTATTCAAGGTGCGGCCTCACCAGCACCGAGTACAGGGGCACAATTACTTCCCTTCTCCTGCTGGCCACACTATTCCTTATACAAGCCAGGATGCCATTGGCCTTCTTGGCCACCTGGGCACACTGTAGGCTCATATTCAGCCAGCTGTCAACCAGTATCCCCAGGTCTTTTTCCACCAGGCAGCTTTCCAGCCACTCTTCCCCAAGTACCTTGTTAGTATACCAAAACAAAACTGTGTGGTGTAATGAAACCATGATAAATCCTTTAGCAGGTGCCAATGCCCCCCTACAATTGCCCTGAGGCATCTTTTCTCCTTTGTGATGATTGAGCATGACCAGGAATTCCTTTCCACATTCATGGGGGGAACTTGTAAGACTAACCTTCCTCACACCAACTCTAAAGACCAACCCTACTCACACCAACTAACCTTGCTCACACCAAACTTTACGAGAGTTTTGGGATCCCGGGTAAGTCTTGGGATCCCAGGCAAATTGTAGCTGGAGCCTTGATACCCAGTGTAAGAACTGCACATGCAATGAATACACTTAACAAATTAGGCTCTTGGTTTAGCAAAATAAACAACACAATTAGTTCAGCTCCTTCAGTTTTTTCTTTTAGATGTTGATTAAGCACATTATGCTACTTTACAAAATAAAACTGCTATAGCTTTTTGCTATTAACACAAGGACATGAATGTGAAGAAGATTTGAAAGAACTAACGAAGAAATTGCAAGAGATGGATGGAACTTATTTGAAGAAATGCCTTGGCTCGATGGATTAGGGACATGTGTTAAGAAATCTATAATTGTAGGATTAATTCTGTTACTAGTATTAAGAGCTTTTGCTTGCTGTTTGCTGTGCCTAATTGAAATAGTCTGCTGTCTGATCATATCACCTTAAACTGTTTTGCTTTTGCAGCAATTAAACAAAAAAAAGGGGAGATATGGGGGAATAGAAATCACATAGGTCACAGGAGCCGAAGAATGCAGAAGTGAAGCTAGAAGAAGCTATGACTGGAGGATAGTTGTGTGGGCAGCACCTGCAGGACTGCTGTGAGCACTAGCTGATAGAAAAGTTTTAACAGAAGCTTTTCTTTGAGCACCGAGTATAAAAGCATACTCTTTTTGAATAAAGCTGATTTTGGTTGCACCTCAAACCAGGATCCATGCCTCATATGCTGCAGTGAGGTCTCAAAGAGGACAGCTGCTCCCTAACCCTAACAATAATCCTCACTTGGTGTTTATTGTTCATTTCCGGGTTTATAATGGAACTTCTGGTCAAATGGAGGCCCCTTCCAGTTGATTCGGGGTGACTTCTAGTCTACTTCCGGTGTTTAAAGGAAACTTCTGGTCTGTCTCGAGGACTTCCAGACCATAGAGAAGCACTTCCGGTTTCAACTCTATTGTTTGGAGGGCCAAGTATATGGTATAGTGTTCAAAACCATAGAGTTGGCCCTCCAGAGTATAGATTGTCAATGTTGGATCATAGAGTTCAAACCGCAAATTATTTTTATGGTTTCCTGGTGGTCTAAATCATTGAGACTGAGTTCTGGACATGAACTGTGTGGTGGTGGAAGACTTACTGGGGTGTCTAGGGTTGCGTGTTTTAACCTGTTCTGTGCTGGATGTTTTGCATTCTGTGTTTTTCAAATTTCTGGTTACAGGGTGTTTTTCAAATTTCTGGTTACAGGGTGTTTTTCCATCGAGGTGGTAAAGGTAGGGTGGTGTGGTGTGGTGCATGGGGGGTGGGTTTAGAGAAAAATTTTATCTTATTTGCATTTTTTTATAAGTTTTGCATAATTAGTTGTAAATTGCTTGGTAGTCATAGTGGGAGTCTCTACTGGTGATTACTATAACCATCCCTGCCTCCCACTATGACTATTAGGTGGTGATTACTAGTTAGGGCATTTATTCTATATATAATAAAAATCTAAAAATATGTCTGGTGCAGCAGTAGAAAGTAGCCTCTCCTTGGGAGTAACATTTAATGTATTGTAAATATTATTATTACTAATTATTTCCAGGGAGCAGGCTATTTTCTACTGCTGCTATTTTTTTTAATGTTATATTTGTTTTAATTTTTTTTTTTTTACTTTTTAATACAGCAAACCAAATGCAGACATTTAACCCCAACACAGGCCTCCAATCCTAAAACCTAAACCCCAACACAGAGATGTCAACCTAAACCCTAGTAGACATACAAACAAAAGAATTAACAGACATGCACCACACAAACCAACACCACACACATCCACCACACAAGGCCATGTAAACACACACAAAAAATGTAGAGGCAAGAATACCACCACAAACACACACAAACAAAAAATCTAGGACGACACACACACAGAAGCCCCACAATATAAAACACACAACACAAAACAGACCTAGACCACACTAAAAGTTTATGTAGACCAAGGGTTTTAAAATATATACACCTTACAACCTGGATAAAAACTGCTTTAACTACCATAATTAACTCTCACAGCAATTAGGATAACTACACACAGCCATATTAGCATTCCATCTTTACCCCCTAGTTTGACATCTTTAGTATTGTACCGCTCAGGCCTGCTATTCTCTCGCTACTGTCAGTGCTTTGATTGCACATGGATTCTGCCCAAGTAATATACTACATTGCCCTCTCTCTACTGAAAGTAACCGAAAATAAAATCTTTGTGCAATTACAAATACTTTACATGTACTTAGGAGCCAGCGATGCACATACTTATTTTTTAAGCATCAATTGCTGCATTTACTTACAGATATGACAACATTCCCTCTGATGCATAAAGCTATTTCATATTACCATTTAAAACAAATCTGTTGCTACAAAACTCCCCAAATGACTGCTACAAATGTGTACAGCTACTAGTTTTTTTCCCTTATAACTACCAGCTTTTCCTATAAGCATTAAAGACACACGCTTGGCTTTGCGCTCTCATTTGTGATGCCACTTATTACCACAATTCATACAGGGAAATGTGATCACCTATAATTTCTTCTTTTAGTCCTTTGATACCTTCATTGCTGACCCCAAGTAGATTTACCAATATAACTTTTTTGCACTTCAATTCTATTTAGTACTTTTACCAGAACAATAATTACTTCCTCTCTACAGCATCAAACAGCAGCTCTGTTACATATATACACTTTTCCCCCTTATTTGTATAAATACAGTAGACCTCTAAAATTTCATCTTAACTTTACAAGTCCTTGGAACCATTTAGCACCTCTCACTCGCCATGAAGTAGTCTATTCCTCAATTCTCACTCCTGTTAGGTGCTCCATCTACTGCTATACATCTAAAGGTTTTCCTCTTCAACACAACTTGCATTCCCGGGCCAAAAGCAACTGAACTCTGCATGTCTCAGTGGGCCATCTCCTTCCACACCTGCACTCAAAAGTAAAAATCAGAAAATATCATTACAGCAGTAACTACAAAGCCCCTCAAAAAAATTTATAGACCTACACAATGAAGTTTAGCACACATTGCTCACAAGCTAGTCTTCCTTAACACTGTGAACCCACTGCAATGTCCCACACCATTCAACCACAAAATCTTTAATCATCTTCCCCTGACCAATGTACCTCCCTCCAACAACAAGCATGTTCCACGTTCCAGGAGACAGCTCCCGGGAACTCCATTCCCAGAGGCCTCAAAAACCACCCTGCCTGCAAAAACCCCCAACCCGAGCCTACCTCTGCCCAAACATTGGCAAAGAACATCGCCTCACAGAGCGTAGTGGGACCAGGGAAAAAACCCAGCCAGGGAAACAAAAGAAATCCCCCAGATTTTTTTTTTTAACTGTGTTTTTTAAAAACCTGCTCTCAGCAATAAATACAACCTATCATAAAATATATCACACATACAAGCTTAGACACATTCAGAGACTAACACTCCTTCAACAACCATTTGCTCCACCTCTCACCCAGAACACAATTGTTTCACCACACACCTGCCATGATGGCATATCACCCCAGTTCTACAGCCATCCCTGGAACTATCTCACCATTGACCTCCAAAAAACACTGCCGCTCCACACCATTCCAAAGCTTCAGCTTTCTTAACTGAAAGCAGAGGAAGACTTTTTGGTACCTGCACCAGTTGTGCTCCAACTTTGCTTGGATTAAAACAGTCTGGCAAGACTAACTTGAATATTTTCTCCAGGCATCCAAAATACCCTTGGGCACCTACCAAATGCAACAAAACAGACTCTGCAACCTACTCCCCAACACCTACTGGTTATGAAACAAACAGCCCAGACAACCTCTGCCAAACCAGGCCATGCTAATCCAAGTACACAAACCAACTCACCTGGATACTGACAGATAGCTTGCCTACACCAAAGGCCTGTTACACACAGAACTGGGCAGGGGCACAGGCACACACACACACAGCCGGGCAGGGGCACAGGGGCGTGCACACAAACACCCCCCAGACGGGCAGGGGCACAGGGGCATGCACACACCCCCAGCCGGGCAGGCACCCCCAGGTACCCCTACACACAGAGGCAGGCAGGCAGACCCAGGCACACCGGAACAATACTGGTATTCAGCACCACACCAGTTAATGCTAAATCTCTTCCACAACACCCTCCACCTAAAAAGTGCCATAGCACTCTAGTCACCTGCTCCACACCGATTCCAAAGTCTGATGCTGCAACTGTTGCTTCTGGCACCTAAAACCAAGTTGTGGCCTGAGAAGCACTGACCAGAGAGCAGTGACAACTCCATCTCTGCAGGTGATGCCCTTGTTAATACAACCCAACATCCCATTGCCTTTCCTTCCCACAGCACTGTGCCCTTATCTCACCTTGAGCTTGTTCTCCACTGGCACCCCTGGGCCCTTTACACAGGTACTGCCCAGCCACATAGATCCCAACCTGTTCTACGCTCCTTGATTATTTTTTCACAGGTACAAGACAAAATGTTGGTCTTCGTTGAACTCCTTGAAGGTCACCATAGCCCACTCTTCCAGCCTATCCAGGTGCTCATGCAGGGTGGCTCTCCACCACAAACTGTCATCATCCCGGGTCAGTTCACTATCATGGTCAAACTTCATCAATGCATGCTAGATCCCATCATCCAGATCACTTATGAAGGTGGAACCCAACATCAATGACAGGTTGCCTCGTTGAAAAACAGCTATGTCACACAACCTTCTGAGTATGGCCCATCAGCCAATTACCCACCCACCACACCGACTGCTCACATGGACTATAATGCATCATATTCTATAGGAGGCAGACATGGGAAACCCATACCAAAAACCTCAAAGAAAACCAGCTAGACAGCATCCACCATTCACCCAACATAAACCAAGCACATTACTTTATCTTAAGGAGCATATAAGTCTTCTCAAATAATTTGCCCTGGAGGAATCTCCACTGGGGCTCTTGCCAAGGATGTACTTCACTTGACTTGTGATAGTGCCCATCAGGTTTCATTCCACAGCTTTCCAAGGGACTGAAGTATGACATGCATATGATATCCTGGATCCTCCTATAAGGCCATCTTGTATGCAGTGCTTACATTAGCCTTCTTCCAGTTACCTGGATTATCCCCCAGTCTCCACAAATTCTCAAAGGTTATGGTGAGGTGCCTCACAATGACCTTCTTCCCGTGCTCTGCTTGCCTCCTCAGACACCCTTTGATGCACAACTCATAACCTCTGTTTCTGCAAAACCAGTAATATGAAACAAGTTACACAGGTGCAAGCAAGAGCTTCACAATTCCAGAACACTTCAATACCTATTCAGAATACTATCTAGAGGCCAACTACATGCTGCCATTAAAATAAAAACCAAACCAATAAAAAACCCCCTCTAATCCCCACACAAAGAATACACAATTCCTTTAGGAAGAAATCTCCTTCACTACCACTGAAAAAGCCCACCCACATAACTCTGCTAACCCTCCTAAGACATAATTTAATAAACTGTCTGCACAACATGCTCATACATACGCCAGCCAAGATGACTGTACAACCTCTGCCCCAACAGTCTATGCATTTTAACATATTAAGTGTAGACTCTTACGCTACTCCATGTACCCTTTATTATACACCCCAGGCTGGGCAGCTCCAGGCCACACACATGCACAGACCAACATAGAATACTACAAACAACACTCCTCTAAGAGGACAGAAAATTCTCTGCAGGAAGAACGACACCCAGACACAACATGCCATCCAACCCAACCAACTGCAGGACTGCAACAGTAACATGAGGGGGGTCTAGGGAGACCCCAGAGAAAGACCAGAATGTCACACCTTGTGACAGGAAGTTCCTCTCACAACTGAGAGCACAAATGTGCAAGAAGCCTGTCTTCAAGATTTCAGAACATAAAGATGCAGGGATCCCAGACCACTCCAGTCATCCCTACAGGGGATGACTGGAGGCAGACAGGCCTACAAGGCGAGGCGGTGGAGTTGCTCTTTATGTAAAGGAGCAATGGAATGTATAGAACTCTACCCAGGAGCAGATGAAGAACAAGTTGAAAGCTTGTGGGTAAAAATTAAGGGGCAGGCCAGCATGGGTGACATTGTGGTGGGTGTTTACTATAGACCACCCAACCAGGACAAGGAAGTAGACGAGGCCTTCTATAGACAGCTAAAAGTAGCATCGCAATTGCAGGCTCTGGTTCTCATGGGAGACTTCAACTATCCTGATATCAACTGGAAAGACCACATGGCAAGGTGCACACAGTCCAGGAGGTTCCTGCAGAACATCGACGAAAACTTTTTGACCCAGGTGGTGGAGGAGCCAACAAGAAGTGGAGCGCTACTGGACCTTGTGCTGGCAAATAAAGAACTGGTTGAGGATGTGAAGGTAGGGGGAAGCTTGGCTGCAGTGAACACAAGATGGTGGAGTTCCGGATTCTGAGAGGTGGAAGCAGAACAACAAGTAGGACTGCCACATTGGACTTCAGGAGAGCTAACTTTGGCCTCTTCAGGGACCTACTTGGAAGAATTCCATGGGCTAAGGCTCTTGAAGGTAGGGGAGTCCAAGAGAGCTGGCTGCTATTTAAGCAGCTCTTCCTCTGTGCTCAGGATCAGTGCATCCCTGTGAGTAGGAAATCAAGTAAACGAGGCAAGAGGCCTGCATGGATGA
>NW_009258322.1:17116-17969 GCF_000687185.1 Egretta garzetta
TTATCAACACATACAAATATCTTAAGGGTGGAAGTCACAAGGATGGAGCCAGACTCTTTGCAGTGGTGTCCAGCGACAGGACAAGGGGCAATGGGTACAAACTGAGACATAAGAGGTTTCAGTTGAATATGAGGAAGAACTTTACTCTGAGGGTGACTGAGCACTGGAACAGGCTGCCCAGGGGGGTTGTGGAGTCTCCTTCTCTGGAGATATTCAAAGCCCATCTGGATGAAGTCCTGTGTAACATGCTCTAGGAGAACCTGCTTTAGCAGGGGGGTTGGACTAGATGATCTCCTGAGGTCCCTTCCAACCCTTGCGATTCTGTGACACGGAACACTACAAACAACGCGCCACAAGGAGGAGAGAAAACTCTCCACAAGAGAATGACGCCTGGACTGAAGACGCCATTGAAAAAGACTGCCTGTGGGACTGCAATGCCGATGCAAGGAGGCTCTAGGGCAATGCCATAAAAAGACGAGAACATCACGGCTCATGACAAGAAGTTACCCTCACAACCAAGCGGTTGAATGTGCAAGAAGACCTGAGAACTTAAAGATGCAAGGAACAAAACCCAGCCTGGGAAGAGGGCTCATGCAGCCCAGAAAGACGCCAAAGAGGACCGTCCAGAAACTTCCGAGATGCAAAACTGATCCACGCTCAAAGTGCAATAAAAGCAGCACCTGACTGGTGCTATGCCAATGAGTACAACCATTCCAGAGCCTAGGGATGGAACCTGAGGCATGTGCCATGCTCTGAGAGCAAAGGGGACATTGAGACCTGAGAAAGGTCTGCAACAGACCAGACCACACACAAACTCCCCACAACAAACAGGCTGGAACTGCCCTTCCCGGTC
>NW_009258322.1:18003-28932 GCF_000687185.1 Egretta garzetta
CTGAAGTGTAACCTGCTCCCTTTACCAGCCCAAAGCAGACTGTTCCTGGACAGCCTTTTATGCTACACTAACTCTGTAACCACTTCCTGCAATTGCCTAGCTCATCCCCATCCCCAGGCACCATTGCCTTCACTTAACTTTCCAAGGACCAGGAGTCTGAGTCCATCCTCAGTGAGACAAGTCATAGTCAGCCCAACTGCATCCAGCCTGTGCTCATGGGATTCCTCACTGTCATCTGCAAAACAAAACTGAGCCACATATAACTGTTCTATTAGTCAGCATCACAGTCACAGACCTCACCTGCAAAATGACCCACCTCAAGCATGCCGCGGCATTCCAGTTGCCTGCTCCACACTGATTCCAGAGTTGGACATGGCAGCTGTCATTGCTCATGGCACCTAGGATACCAGGAGATGCAGATCTACCATTACAATTGCAAGAAATCACCAGCCCTGTGCTCCTCCTCTCTACTACCCGTCTCACCTCAAACACTCATCCCATTCCAAAGGGAGCCCAGACGGCACCTGCAAAACCAAAGACAAACACTTCAACCCAGTTGCCATATAATATTTCCCTTTCAGGTGCTGACCCAGCCCACAACCACCTCACCTTCTCAGTCTGCAGAAAAAAAAAAATCACACATGCTGACAGACCACCCAAAAAGAGAGCACACCAATTCCCAACTCCCACTCCTTTACCTTGGCCATTGCCTGCACCGCCTCTACTGCTTTCAGGTTGCCAGGTTGAGGTTTGCACACTGCCTGTAAGACACCACCGACATACGCTGCCAGGAACTACACCGGCAATATGCAACACCTAAAAATAACCTCTACTTCAGCCCAACAGTCACCACTCACCTTGCCTGAGTCAGCCCATACCCCATGTTGCTTCTTGATTTCCACCTTGAAAACAGCAAAAAAATTCTATCATGTAACCACATAGCCACCAGTCACATCTTCCCTCTAATACCACACACCAACCCGCCATCTGGACAGCACTCTGCTCACATCTCCTCTGTCACCCTTTGGGGCACAACTGATCCCTCTGCATCTGAAAAAAGCAATACTATGAACTGAGTCACTCAGATGCCAAGCGCTTGCCTAACCATCCCAAAGGTCTTCTTTCCTCCTAGGAATACCATCTAGAGCCCAGCTACACCCTACCATTGAAAGTAGTATATAAATCAAATATTGAGCCACACACACACACCTCAATAACTTTGAGATTCAATCTGCTCAACTGGCACTCCAGCTGCCTCTCCCAGACAACCTTTGCCCCAACAGTCGAGCCATTTCAACGCTAACCAGAGACATGTTAACACTGAGAAGAGGGATGCCTACAGATTGGAGCTGCTCACACTGCCCAGAACAATGCCACCAAACAGGACCATCCGAAAACCTTCAAGACACGAGACCGATACGCACTCTGAGCATGAGAAGAGAAGCACCCAACCAGCACTATGCCTAGTACAGCCATTTGAGAGCCTAGGGATGTCACCCAAGACACATGCCATGTTCCTGCGATGCAAAGAGGATATTGAGACCCAACAAGGGTTTAGCATATGGAAGACACAGCAACAGACAGGCTGGAACTGCCCTGCCCACACTAGCTTCCTCCTGCAGAGTAACCTGCTCCCTTTCCACGCCCAAGGGGCCAGTTCCCAGACAGCCCTCTCCCTGCAGCAACTTTGTAACCACAGTCTGTGATGACCAACTTTCACCCCTCACTCTTCTGATTCCTTCTCCAGCACCGTGACCTTCACTTAACTTTGAGGACCAGGAGTCTGAAGCCATCCTCAGCAAAATAACTTGGGCAGCCCAACCACATCCAGCCCATGCTCACCCACTTACTCTCCCATCAGCTGCAAAACAAAATCAATCCAAGTAAAACAGTGCTATTAGTCAGCATTGTGTCAGTCACAGACCAGGCCCTCAAAATGTCCCACCACAAACACGCCACAGCATTCCACTCACCTGCTCCGTGCCGATTCCAGAGTTGGATGCAGCAGCCATCAGCCCTTGCAGCACCTGGGATACAGAGACACACAAAACTACCATCACACTTGTAAGACATTGCCAGCCCCGCTCTCCTCCTCTCTACCACCCAGCTCACCTCAAACACTCATTCCGTTCCAAAGGCAGCCCACACAGCACCTGCAAAACCAAAGACAAACCCTTCAACTGAGTTGCCAAAACATCCTCTGCTCTCAGATGCCAACCCAGCCCACAATCGCCTTACCTTCTCAGACTGCTCGGCCACATGCTGCTTTGCTCCTCCCAGCCTGTAAGAAACTGACAACATAGCTCACTTTTAACTATACCACAAACACAACACTAGAAAAAGAACCCCCGCTCCAGCCCACCAATCGCCACTTGCCTTACCTGAGCCAGATCCAGTGCCCATATCCCATGTTGCCCAGCACTTTGCACTTTCAAATTAAAAGAAAAATTCCATAATGTAATGACAGAGCCACCAGTCTCATCTCCCCTGTAATACCATGCACTCACCCATCTTCTTCCAGCACTCCCCTCTGCTGTCCTATGCCACCCGTTCATGCTCAGCCAGTCCATCTGCAAAAACAGTAACATTGAACAAGTCACCTGGAGGCAGATCACTACCTTAACAACTCCAGAGGTCTGGTTCCTGTTTAGATGTACATCCTAGAACCCAACTACAGCCTGCCATTAAAAAAAAGGGGGGGGAAACCCTTTGAGGCCCACACAGCCTTTAAGGCTTAACAGCATTGAGATGGAATCTGCCTCCCTGCCCTGGAACAACCCTCCCCACATGGCTCCGTTCTTCCCCGTGAAACAGTATCGAGTAGTCTGTCCCCACCGCCTGCCAATGGCTGCTCCAGCCAAGATGACTGTACAACCATTTTCCCCAACACTCTAGCCATATTAACTAATTAACCACAGACTCCAATCACTTTTCCAACCACCCCCAACTCCACACACCCGGGCAGGGCAGCTCCAAGCCACATGCACACCAACATGACACGCAACATGACAAATGACGGCCCTCAAAGAGGAGAGAATACTCTCCATGGGGAGAACAACGCCCAGACCCAACATGCTATCCAACCCCTGGGACCATGACAGCCAGGCAGCTCTAGGGCAACCCCAAAGACCGGAATGTCATGCCTCATGACAAGAAGCTCCTCTCACAACTGAGAGCACAAATGCACAAGAAGCCCATCTTCAAGACCTCAGAGCATAAAGATGCAGGGAACAAATCCCAGTCCATGAAAAGGGATGCCTACAGAGCAGATCCGCTCACGCAGCCCAGAATGATGATGCCAAACAGGACCATCCAGAAACCTCCGAGACATGAGGCCGATGCACACTTCAGGCTTGGAGCACAAGAAAAAAGACCCAGCTTCCACTATGCAGATGAATACAGGCATTCAGAAGCCTAAGGATGGTGTTCAGGCAGCATCATCCCAAAGAGCAAAGCTTGAGAGACCCTTGGCATCGCTACTGACATGCCTACTGGGCAAAGAACAACAGAGACACCGAGACCCAAGTAAGGTTTGGGACACAGAAGACAGACTACAAAAGCTACACAGCAGCGCAGACGCAGGCTGGAACCACCCTGCCCAGGAGATGCTCATGCCATACAGAAAGGGCCCCACACCCTCGCTCTGCCCAAAGAGGCCCAATCTTGAACCACCTTCTTGCCACACTGATTTTAAAACCCCCACCTGCTTGATGTGTGCTTCCCCCGCCAGATCCTCAGCTTGCCTCGCAGAAGGCCAGAGAGTCAGAAACCCTCCTTTTACAAAGGCCACATACGCTACCTAGGATGTCACCACAATCACCCAGATCCTCTTCATCATCTGCAAACATGGAGTGCCATCACTCAGCATCACACCAGGCAAGGCCAACCTCTTCTGCAATGACACCCTCCTCGGAAGCGCCATGGCATTCCACTCGCTCCAGTCTAATGCCGGAAGCTGTGGCTAGCACCTCCCACGGCACCTAGATAACCAGAGATACAAAGCAACCATTGTGCCCAGAAGCGGTGACCTGCTCACAAATGATACTACACCTCAAAAATAACTGCTGCTATTGTTTGGTGTGTGCCACTCTCCTTGCTCAACAAGCCTGGGGAAGACATCCTGCAACACATGTAGTTTTGCAAGTCTCTTGATGCTTTCAAAACAGAACACAAACTAGTCATATAGGCACTAAAAGCAGCCCTCCATCATCACATGCCAACCTACCCAACATGGCAAGTTTTTGTTAGCCAGGGCAGGTCATGGGCTGCAGGCTGGGTTCTGTGAAAAAAATACCAGGAATTGCCCCATGCTGGGCCCAGCCTCTTCCAGCTCCAAGACCAGTCCACCACTCAAAGCCAAGCCCATCAGCAATGCCAGTAGCGACTCTGCGGTGGACATTTAAGAAAGGGTAAAAAAATGCTGCATGGACACTGTGAGTTTTCTCCCCATGACGTGCCCCCCATGTCCCCTGCCCTCCTATCTCCTTTTATATATATGATCTATTTACACTTATATATAATATATGCTTAAACATAGACATAAACTTTTAAGTATTTATGCTTGCATTTACTTAGACTGTCAATTTACACTTATTATATACAGTATCTATTCACAACTACATATTAACACTTATTATACAGAAAATTATTTAATTTTACTTATCTATTAACACTTAAATATAATCTCTACCTAGACTGCATACAATATCTACTTAGACTTACTATGCAACACACAGGAAGCATAGATAGCTCTATCCAGACTTCTTTCAGTTTTCCCTTAGCCAGCCCCCTCACCCAGCAGTGGCAGGGCCAGCCCCATCCTCACCCTTACCAGCTCTACCTGGAACTGCCCCAGCCCATCCCCACCTGCAGCCAACATACACCCACACTCTCAACTCACCTTACCAGACTTACTTAGTATCAGCCCTACAAAGACAGAAGGATGTCTGTGTTCTGCAAACACTTCTTACACTTAATCTTCCCATGTACCTTTTAAACTGCTACGGGCCCATAAAATAAATCAAGTCAAATACTTACAGCATATGAGAAACCTGCTACAAGCTGCCAAGGTTCAAGGGATGAGATATTATTCTGTGAATCACCAAGAAAGGAA
Organism: Egretta garzetta; assembly: GCF_000687185.1. Taxonomy (NCBI): domain Eukaryota; kingdom Metazoa; phylum Chordata; class Aves; order Pelecaniformes; family Ardeidae; genus Egretta; species Egretta garzetta. The sequence continues at coordinate 23,117 of NW_009258322.1, forward strand.
GTGAATTGTTCTGTAAGCTAAATACCACTATACTTTAACTCCCCGCAGGTTTCGTGAGGAACATTGCAACAGATGCATACTAGATACTGACTTTACTCTCTATTAGCTTATCTCCCCATCAATCCTATTAAGAAATCATATCAAGAACTCAAATAAAACACAGTAAAATTAGTGGGAAAAAAAGGGGGTTATCTTTGATAAAGCGAGAAATTCTAGAGAGTTGCAATTCACTGAGTAGGATAAAAAAAAACCAAAACAAAACTAAAAACATACTATTGAAACATATTTCTACCTTTGAACACACTATACAAACTTACCAACCTAAAAAAAAAAAGGAACTATATACAAGTCTATTTATTATCATATATGCTACTGAACCTCAACCTGTCCTCCTACCTCAAAAGGATGCCTCTGCTTTGCTACATATCAAAATGCACCTGCCCCAATACCTTAAAAATCTGAAATACCACACTTGACTAAAAAAACCAGAGTAGCCTAAGAGCAAAACAATCTCTGAAAACAGAGGCCATGGCTGATATAAAGGTGGCCAGAAGAGCAGTACTGATTTTCTCCTCCGCCTCAAGTTTGCAGCCTTTAAACTGCTGAAGAGAGACCATGACCCTTACTGCAAATGATGATACCTGCTTTTTTACTACCACTGCATCTGTTGCTTCACCCATAAGACTAGGTAGGAAATTTAACTTTTCTCAGGAGTAGAAAGAAAAAAATGGATATTGTACCAAACTATATAAGCAAGTAACTTATTAAATGTCATGTCAATGTTATTATCAAAAAATAGCTGCTTTAGTTACCTATAAAAACCCCCAAAATATTGTGAATTTGCCTTTTATTGTATAGCAACACCATGGCTGTTACCTAACTTCTACTAGAACTTTCTTCTTGCTAGCACTGACTGACAAAGCAGAATTAGAACCTGTAAGAATCCCTTCTCAAAAATATCTCTGTTGCAAAGTAAATTATTTACTGTAAGTCACCTCGACAATCTTTCTAACAAATTCCATTAACAGAACTAGATGTGTCTCAAAGGGTAGTAAACATGAAAAAAACAAGGAAATAAAAAAATGTGTCAGAAGCTATAGGAATGTCGTGGTTTAACCCGGCTGGCAACTCAGCACCACGCAGCCGCTCGCTCACTCCCCCCTCCCTCAGTGGGATGGGGGAGAGAATCGGAAAGAAAATAAAAGGTTAGAGCTGAGGGCTGAGATAAAGACAGTTTAATAAGAGAAAATAATAATAATAGTAATAATGAGAATGATAACAGAATATACAGAATATACAAAACGAATGAGGCACAAGGCAATTGCTCACCACCCACCGACCGATGCCCAGCCCGTCCCGAGCCGCAAGCAGTCCCCGAGCCGCGAGCAGTCCCCGAGCCGCGAGCAGTCTCCCCGCGACCGACCGACCGAACTAACCGCCCCCCCCCACGCATGACGTTATATGGTATGGAATAGCTCTTTGGTCAGTTTGGGTTAGCTGTGCTAGCTGTGCTGTACTCCCAGCTTGTTATGCACCTGGGCAAGCAGGAGAAGCTCAAAAAGTCCTTGAGTAGTCTGAGCACTACTTGGCAACAGCTGAAAACATCAGTGTGTTATCAACATTCTTCTGGTACTAAATCCAAAACACAGCACTATGCTAGCTACTATGAAGAAAATTAGCTCTATCCCAGCCGAAACCAGGACAAGGAAGCAGCCTAGTTAACACCTAGAATAAAAATGAAGTGCAAAATAAAACAAAAACTGTCACAGGAGATATGTCAATAAAAATAAATGAAGGTTATTGGCTTTTCTGGAAAAACTCAAGAGGAGATCTGAGCCGGTGATAGGCATCTTTGGGGTACCAGCTACCAAATGGAAACATATTGTAAGACAGGAAACAGGCAGCAGTGGAGCACAAAGAGGGCTTTGGCAAAGGTTCTGACAGAAAGAGAGGCATTGTCACAAGGATTAGAGAGGTCCCAAAGGGTTCAGGGAGACTAAAGAAGTCTCAGAGATGCAGTGAGCTCAGAAGGGTATTAAACCAAGTATAGATGTCCTCAGGTGAGCAAATGAAGGTGGACAGATGGAACAGGTCAGAGAACAGAAAGACCAGCTGGGGGTAACAGCAAGAGATTCGGAAAGAGTTCAGAGCGGAAAAGAGGGGTGCAAAGTGCCCTCCTGAGCTAGAATGGTGCTCTGAGGCATAGGGGATGTCTCATGAGAGCTCAGCAAAGGGAGTGGAGGAGTCCTGAGGGGGCCTGAGAGACCAAAGAAGCCTCGGAGATAACAGTGAGGAACTCTGAAGGGGACTTCAACAAAGTACAGCGACCTAGGGGGGCAGAGGCTGAATGAAGGCATCCTAAAAGGCAAAGAGAGCTCTGAAGTGCGCACACACATACACGCACAAAATTTTTTCAAAAGAGAACTAAAGTGGTACAAGAGTGCTGTGGAGTACAAGAAAGTACTCGGAAAACATTATAGAGAGCAGAGAAGCTAGGAGGAGAAATAGTAAGAAAAGAAGGCTTGGAGACACAATGAGGGCCTCAGAGTGTGAAGAAGGGAACTAGGCAAACTACAGATGACTGAGGGAGAGAGGAACCAAACAGACACACCCTCAACGGCAGAGAGAAAGATAGGAGGTTCTGACAGACAAAGAAGGAAAGGTGCTACCAGGAGCTGCAGGGAACAAGGAGGCATCATGACTGTGAGGAGAGCAGTGTTGAGGGGGGCTGACAGACAAAAGAAGGTTTGGGACAACAAGGAGGAACTTGTGCAGTCATCCAAACACGGTACAGATGGTTTTGGGCAGCCAGGGACTGAATGCAGGTATACTAGATAGAGCTCTCTCATTTGTTCCTCTGTGCTATGGCTCAAAGTGCTACAAGATGGATGGGGAGCGTGAGGAAGATTTCAGGAGGCATCGTGACTAGGAGACCGGATGTTCTGAGGGAGCCAGAGAGATGGAAAAAGGACTGGGGACATGACAAAAATCCAAAGGGGATCTGAACCTGACAAATGTGTCACTGAAGGGCCAGGGAACAAATAGAGGCACAGATGGAAGAAGAGAGAACAGAACGACTGGGGCACAGGGAAGGACTCAGAAAGTGTTCCGAGGGAACAAGAGGTGTGCGAGGTCCTCTGCAAAGCTAAAAGCATGCTAAGAGCAGCCTCAAAGGCATTTTTGCACCATTAGAGGGGTCCAGAATGGGTCACAGAGACCAAAGATTAAAATTAATTTTAAAAAATAGACAGCAAACAGGAAAAAGATAGACAAGTAAAGAGAATTTAAAAGCAATGGGGGACAAGAAACAATTAAGAAATAGGGAGAGACATCTTGATAAAAGTAGACATAGAATGAAATTTTTTAAAGCAACGGGATATGGGAATCAGGAAAAAAAATTGAGAGATGGAAAGTGAGATGGAAGTACATCCAGAAACAAAATTTCAAAATTAAAAGAACCATGAGAGTAAAAAATTTAAAATAGGGACAGTGAACTAGATAAAAGTAGACATAGAAATAAAATTTTAAATGCCAAGGGATTAAGAGAAGAGAAGATAAAAAAAAATGGATGGCAAACTAGAATAGAAACATAGAAATAAAATTTTTAAAAAGGTGGTGCTAAGGAAGGACAAAAATAATTCAAAACTGAAGACATAAAATGGGATTAAAGTAGGCATAGAACATTTTAAGAAGTGATAAGGACTAGGAGAGGCAGAGAACAAAAATTAAAGAATAGGGACAACAAACTAAAAAGAGAAGTACAAAGTAAATTTTTAAAGCCACAGGATACATGACAGGCAGGAAACAACTAAAAAATAGGGGTAGGGAGCTTGACAAAAGTAGGCATAGAAGGAAAACTTAAAAAGCGATGAGGTACAGGACAGACTGGAAAGAACCAAAAATAGAGACAGCAAACTAGATAAATGTAGACATAGAAGCAACATTTTAAAAGCCAAGGGTTTAAGAGAGGAAAAAATTAACCAATATTGATAGCAAACAAAAGCAGACATAGAAAGAAGATTGTAAAAGTGAGAATGCTAAGGAAAAACAAGAAATAATGAATAAATTAGAACAGTGAATGGGATAAAGGTAGAAAGAAAGGTTAAGGAAATAAGGAAAAAATTAAAAAATAGCAATGGCAAACTAAAACAGGGACAGAAAGAAAATTTTTAAAAGCGATGGCACTAAGGAAAAACAAGAAAAAAAAAAAATTTAAAAATAACAACAGTGAACAAGATAATATGAGTAAATTTTAAAAGCCAAAGTATTAAGAGAGGAAATAACTAAAAAACAGCAACAGCAAAATAAAATGCAGACATAGAAAATTTAGAAAGTGAAAACACTAAGGAAAGACAAGAATTACTTAAAAATAAAGACAGTGAATGGGGAAAAACTAGGCAAAGAAAGAACATTTTAAAAGTAAGGGGGATTAGGGAAATAAAGAGAAATTAAAAAATAGGGACAGCAAACTAAAACAGAATTGTAGAAAGAAAATTTAAAAAGCAAGGGTGCTAAGAAAAGACAAGAAATAATTTAGAAAAATACAGCAAAGGAAATTAAAGTAGCCATAGAAGGAATATTTAAAAAGCAATGAGCATTAGGGAAATGAAGGAAAAAACCCTATGAAATAGGAACAGCAAGCTACAACAGAGACATAGAAAGAAGATTTTAAAAGCAAGGGCACTAAAGGAAGACAACAAATAATTAAAATACGGATAAAGACAACTAAAAAGGAAAAAAGACAGACATTTTTAAAAGCAACAGTGATGAAGAAAATATGGAAAAAAATAATGATGACAGAGTTAGAAAAAATCTAGAAAGTGATGGAAAAGAATTAAGAGACGAAAACTAAAGACAGTGAAGGGGAAAAGGTAGACAGAAAAAAAACATTTTAAAAGTGAGGGGCGTTAGGGAAATAAAGGGAAAACCTAAAAAACAGGGACAGCCAACTAAAATGGACACAAAAAGAGTATCTAAAAAGTGAGGGCACTGAGGAAAGATAAGAAATAATTAAAACATAAATACAGCAAAATAAAAATAGCTAATGGGATAAAAAGAGAGAAAACTGTTAAAAGCAAGTGATTAAAAAAAGTGGAAAAAAATTAATAGCTATTATTGGCAAACAAAAACGGAGACTTAGAAGGAAAATACAAAAAGCGATGGCAAAGAAACAAGACAAATACTTAGAAGAAAGCGAAGGGGAAATAGTAACCATAGAACATATAAAAGGCAAGGGGATTAGGGAAATACAGGAATAATATGAAATATGGACAGCAAACTGAAACATGTAGAAATGAAACTTAAAAAGTGAGAGCACTAAGAAAAGGCAAGGAATAATTCAGACAGTGAAATAGACAACAAACGGGATAAAAGGAGACAAAATTTTAACAGCAATGGTGATTAAGAAAGGCATAGAGAACACCAGAGCCAGGCTGGACTGCGCTAGGCTGTGATGGGCTGGGCTGGGCTAAGCAGGAGAAGACAAACCCACCAGCAAAGTAGGCGTCTTAGGCCACCGGGAAGAACTGCAGACCTTGCCACAACAGAATTGAAACTGTAAAGTGAAAGGTCCAAGCCAGGCGATTCAAATACAGCAAATGAATAAGGCACTGAAAACAGCCTCCTCTGGGTTAGGCAGGCCCAAGGGGTGCATCAACTAACGCTTCCTCCAGGAAGTCTCTGCCCTGGGAAAAATGCAGCACGAGCTGGAGTGGGAGGACGACACTGCATGCATTCCACAAGCAGAGAAGCCGCAGCTTTTTCAAATCTGCCAAAATGATACACAGGAGAAGGTTGGACTCTGCCTCAGGAGTGCC
>NW_009258323.1:0-1391 GCF_000687185.1 Egretta garzetta
GTACTGGGGAGGGACAGCCAGGGATGGAGGGGGACACTGGGGGACAGCACAGGGAGAGTGGGGGACAGTGTGGGGACATGGGGGGACAGCATGGGATAGAGGGGTGTGGGATGGGTGGGGAAAGTTTAAGGCTGGTGGGGAGGACAAGCCTGGGACAGAGGGGGACGGGGTAAGGGCAGTGGGGGACAGCCTGGGAATTGGGGACGGGGACAGCATTAGGACCATGGGGCACAGATGGGACAGTGGGGTGCAGCTTGGGGACAGCAGGTTACAGCATGGGGACAGTGGGGGACAGCCTGGGGTGTAGGAGATGGGCTGGGGCACGGCAGGGACACTGGGGCACTGCTGGGGGACAGTGGGGGACAGCCTGGGGACATGGAGGACAGCCTGGAGACAGCAGGGTCCAGCCTGAGACACGGGGTCCAGTTGGGGACACAGGGTGCAGCTGGGGACAGAGGGGGACAGCCTGGGGACACTGAGGTCCAGCCCTGGGGGTGCTGGGGCACATCCCAGGGACCCTGGGGAACAACCCGGGGACACTGGGGAACAACCTGGGGACTCTAGGGAACATCCCAGGGACCCTGGGGACACCAGGGCATCTCCTGGAGGTCCTGGGTCACATTCTGGGTAGCCCAGGGCACATTCCAAGGACCCTGGGGACACCTCCTGTGGCCACCTCGGCACATCCGAAGGTCTCTGGGGACACCAGGGCACATCCTGGGGACCCTGAGGCACCTCCTGGGGACCCCGGGGTGCAGCCTGGGGAGCCTGGGGCACCTCTTGGCCACCCTGTGGTACCTCCTGGGGACACTGGGGCACATCCCAGGGACCCTGGGGCAACTCTGGAGACCCTGGGGGTGCAGCCTGGGGACATCGGGGCACCTCCTGGCCATCCTGGGGTACCCCCTGGGGACACCAGGACACATCCCAGGGACCCTGAAGCACCTCCTGGGGACCCTAGGGTGCAGCCTGGGGACATTGGGGCACCTCCTAGGGACACTGGGGGTGCAGCTTGGGGACACCTGGGCACTCCTGAGGGACCCTGGGCTACCTGCGGGGGACGCTGGGACACATCCCAGGGACCTTGGGGGCACCTCTGGGAGTAGGGACCCTGAGGCACCTCCTGGGGACCCTAGGGTGCAGCCTGGGGACATTGGGGCACCTCCTAGGGACACTGGGGGTGCAGCTTGGGGACACCTGGGCACTCCTGAGGGACCCTGGGCTACCTGCGGGGGACGCTGGGACACATCCCAGGGACCTTGGGGGCACCTCTGGGAGGGGGGACAACGGACACATGGGGGTGCAGCCTGGGGACCCCAGCCCGCCCCCCCAAGACTCTGGAGATGCTGCCCACGCCCCACCGGAGGCGCCGGGGTGTGGGGGCAAGAGAG
>NW_009258323.1:5503-6206 GCF_000687185.1 Egretta garzetta
GCGTCCGGCTGGGCCCCACGGAGCCCACCCCGCTGCCGTGTCCCCCCCAGGGTCCCCGCGGGCTGCCTGGAGAGCGAGGACGTCCTGGCCCCTCCGGCGCTGCGGTGAGTGTGACGCCGCCTGCGTCCCCGGTGGCGCCCTGGTGGCACCCCGGTGACAGGGGGCTGCCGGGGGGACGGGGTCCCTCATCCCTCTGTGGTGCCCCCCATGACTCCCACTGCTGTTTTCCCCCAGGGTGCTCGTGGCAACGATGGTCTCCCCGGCCCGGCTGGACCCCCTGTAAGTAAAAGGGCTGCTTGGCCCCTTCCTGGGCTGCCGGACCCCATGTCACCCCGTGGGGGACAGCAGGGTCCCCCGAGACCCCCCAAAGCCTGGGCAGACCCTCACACTCTTCTCACCCCCAGGGACCTGTCGGCCCAGCCGGAGCCCCCGGCTTCCCCGGTGCCCCTGGCTCAAAGGTAAGGGGGAAGGGGCAGCTCCCAGCAGGGGAAACTGAGGCACGGCACCGGCTGCCCCCCCACCCCTCACCCCATCTTTCCTCCCTCCAGGGTGAAGCTGGTCCCACTGGTGCACGAGGACCCGAGGGTGCCCAGGGTCCCCGTGGTGAATCTGGCACCCCCGGCTCTCCTGGCCCTGCCGGTGCCCCCGTAAGTACTGTCACTTGCTGGTCCCCCCCCCCCGCGGGGCTTTGCCCCTCCGCTCC
>NW_009258323.1:7728-9843 GCF_000687185.1 Egretta garzetta
GGGGTTGGGGACAGGGACAGGTAAAAGGACTGGGATGAAGATGAAGGTGAGGAAGGGGATGGGGACAAGGATGACAGGATGACGATGGGGACAGGCGTGGGGACAAGGATAGGGCTGATGTTGGGGTCTGGAATGAGGACAGGAGTGGGGGAGAGGAAGAGGGATGGGGACGGGGACAGGGACGGGGACAGGGACAGGGATGGGGGCAGGAAGATGGGATGATGATGAGGATGGGCCCAGGAAAGGAGATGGATGGCGTGAGGACAAAGATGGGGATGGGCTTGGGGACAAGGATGGGAGCAGGACTGGGGGATGGGAATGAAGGTGGGGACAGAAGAGGGGATGGGGGCAGGAATGGGGAGAGGGATGGGGACAGTAATGGGCATGGGGACAGGGATGGGGATGGGAATGGGGGTGGGAGTGAAGCTGAGGATAAGGCTGGGTTGGGGACAGGGATGGGGACAGGAATGGGGACAGGGATGGGGACAAGCGAGAAGACGGACACAGGGATGGGGCCAGGGCCTGGAGAAGGGACCGGGGATGGGGACAGCCGTGGGGACACTGCAGCCCTGTCCCCAACACCCTCTCATCCCCCAGGGAGAACCCGGCATCGCAGGCTTCAAAGGCGAACAAGGACCGAAGGGCGAGACGGTGAGTCGGTAAGGTGCTTTTGGGATCAGTTAAGGTGCTTTTGGGATAAGTTAAGGTGGTTTTGGGGTCAATAAGGTGCTTTGGGGGTAGGTTAAGGTGCTTTGGGGGTCAATAAGGTGCTTTTGGGATCAGTTAAGGTGCTTTTGGGATAAGTTAAGGTGGTTTTGGGGTCAATAAGGTGCTTTGGGGGTAGGTTAAGGTGCTTTGGGGGTCAATAAGGTGCTTTTGGGATCAGTTAAGGTGCTTTTGGGATAAGTTAAGGTGGTTTTGGGGTCAATAAGGTGCTTTGGGGGTAGGTTAAGGTGCTTTGGGGGTCAATAAGGTGCTTTTGGGATCAGTTAAGGTGCTTTTGGGATAAGTTAAGGTGGTTTTGGGGTCAATAAGGTGCTTTGGGGGTAGGTTAAGGTGCTTTGGGGGTCAATAAGGTGCTTTTGGGATCAGTTAAGGTGCTTTTGGGATAAGTTAAGGTGGTTTTGGGGTCAATAAGGTGCTTTGGGGGTAGGTTAAGGTGCTTTGGGGGTCAATAAGGTGCTTTTGGGATCAGTTAAGGTGCTTTTGGGATAAGTTAAGGTGGTTTTGGGGTCAATAAGGTGCTTTGGGGGTAGGTTAAGGTGCTTTGGGGGTCAATAAGGTGCTTTTGGGATCAGTTAAGGTGCTTTTGGGATAAGTTAAGGTGGTTTTGGGGTCAATAAGGTGCTTTGGGGGTAGGTTAAGGTGCTTTGGGGGTCAATAAGGTGCTTTTGGGATCAGTTAAGGTGCTTTTGGGATAAGTTAAGGTGGTTTTGGGGTCAATAAGGTGCTTTGGGGGTAGGTTAAGGTGCTTTGGGGGTCAATAAGGTGCTTTTGGGATCAGTTAAGGTGCTTTTGGGATAAGTTAAGGTGGTTTTGGGGTCAATAAGGTGCTTTGGGGGTAGGTTAAGGTGCTTTGGGGGTCAATAAGGTGCTTTTGGGATCAGTTAAGGTGCTTTTGGGATAAGTTAAGGTGGTTTTGGGGTCAATAAGGTGCTTTGGGGGTAGGTTAAGGTGCTTTGGGGGTCAATAAGGTGCTTTTGGGATCAGTTAAGGTGCTTTTGGGGTTGGTTAAGGTGTTTTTGGGGTCAATAAGATGCATTTGGGGTGAGCCAAGATGCTCTTTGGCATTAAGATGCTCTTTGGGGTTGGTTCAGTTGCTCTTTGGTGCTAATTAAGATCTTTGGGGTTAGCAAAGATGCAATTAGGGGCTAGCGAAGATGCAATTTGGGGTTAGCAAAGATGCTCCTTGGTGATAACGCAGATGCTCTTTGGGCTTAGATAAAATGTATTTGGGGTTAGCAAAGATGCATTTGGGGTTGGCAAAGGCGCTCTTCGGGGTCAGCCACCATACTCCTGGGGTTCGGCAGACCCCGTGCCCCCTGCGTGAGCTCCAGGCCCAGAGCAGTGGCCAGGAGCTGGGCAGGATGGGGCCCCCAGCGTCCCCCTGCCTTG
>NW_009258323.1:9954-10320 GCF_000687185.1 Egretta garzetta
CAGGGTGCCCGCGGCCAGCCCGGCGTGATGGGTTTCCCCGGTCCCAAAGGTGCTAACGTGAGTATCGACCAATTTCTACCTAAAATGGGGCCGCAGCCTGGGAGTGGAGCCCATCACCGTCGCCTCTCTCCTCCCTCTAGGGTGAGCCTGGAAAAGCCGGTGAGAAAGGACTCCCCGGTGCCCCGGGGCTGCGGGTGAGTTGTTTCTACTGCCTTGCCACCCCCTCCCCAAAAACACATCCCCTGAGCCATCTGCAGTCTCTGGGTGGGGAAACTGAGGCACGGGGGCCGGGAGGGTGCAGGGGGGCTGCAGCATTGCACCTGGAGCTCAGCACCGGGTGGGTTTTCTCCTCCGTAGGGTCTCCCT
>NW_009258323.1:10377-12076 GCF_000687185.1 Egretta garzetta
GGCCCGGGGGCTAACCCCCGCGGGAGAGGGGGGGGGGGGGGGATCGGGGGCTGTACCCCCCCTGGATCTGGGCAAAGGACCACCCTGGGGGTGCTGGGGATGGAGCCTCTGGGCCCCTGGCCCTTGTGGCGTTGGGGAATGGGGACTGCAGGATCCCCCTGTGATTCCGGCTCTGCCCAAAATCCTGGGGTGGGTGAAGCCTGAACCCCCGGAGGTTTTGGGGTCTCCTTCATCGCCATCCTTCCCGCAGGGTCCCGCAGGTGAGAGGGGAGAGCAAGGAGCCCCCGGTCCCTCTGGCTTCCAGGTAAGCACACGGAATGGGGTGGCTTGGGGTGCCAGGCTTGGGGTGATGCTCGCGGGTGACCCCGAGCCCCCGTCCCCGGGGGTCTCACTGCTGCCGTGCTAATGCTGCTGCTTTCCCCTCCCAGGGCCTGCCTGGGCCACCAGGCCCCCCTGGAGAGAGCGGCAAACCCGGAGATCAGGTGAGGCCCCCGTTTTTCCCTCCTCCCCTGGCTGCAAAGGGGGGGTCAGGACCCCCAGCAGCCCCCAAGACCGACCCCTGACTCTTTTTCCCCCTGCCGCAGGGTGTTCCCGGAGAAGCTGGTGCCCCCGGTCTCGTCGGTCCCAGAGTAAGCATCACCGTCCTCCAGCTGTGGGGACAGAATGCCTCTCCCTGTCCCATGGGGGATTTTGGGGGGCTCGAGGGTGTCAGTGGAGCCTGGCCGCCCCCACCCAGGGTCATTGGCTCCCCGAGTCCCAGTGGCTCAGCTTCCGCTGCAGCCCGTCCCCTCTCCTCCCAGTACCTCCCAGTCCCTTCGGGGCAGTGTGGGATGGACGCTCTGCCCTCTGTCCCTTGGGGACATCCGTGCAAAGGGCACCGTGACCCTCACCGTGGCCCCATGGCCTCTTCCTAATGCCGTCCCCTCCCACCCCAGGGCGAACGCGGCTTCCCCGGTGAACGTGGCTCCCCCGGCGCGCAAGGGCTGCAAGGTCCCCGTGGGCTCCCTGGCACACCAGGCACCGACGGACCCAAGGTGGGTGACAAGGCAGGACCAGGGCTCAGTGCCTCTGGTGGAGCCATGAGGCTGGGGGTCTGCACATGGGGGCGTTGGGCACCCCAATAACTGCACCTTCGCTCTGCTTTAGGGTGCAACCGGACCCGCTGGCCCCAACGGCGCCCAGGGTCCCCCGGGGCTGCAGGGAATGCCTGGCGAGAGAGGAGCAGCCGGCATCGCCGGTCCCAAGGGAGATCGGGTGAGTGAGGGGTCCCGGAGGTGTCCTGAGTTGTGTAAGGTCTCAGCTCAGCTCACGCCACCTCTCTCTTGCCCTACAGGGAGATGTTGGAGAGAAGGGCCCTGAGGGAGCCCCCGGAAAGGACGGAGCACGCGTAAGTGGGATGGGGAGGCAGCGGGAGCGGGGTGGCTGGCGAGGGATGCTCGGGGCAGCCTCATCCTTATCTGTCTCTCCTCTGTAGGGTCTGACAGGTCCCATCGGTCCCCCCGGCCCTGCTGGCCCCAACGGCGAGAAGGTGAGAGCCCGGACAGCCCCTCGGCTCCTCCCGACCAAGGGAGATGCCATCCCCCTCCCCCCAACTCTCCAACCTTTCTTTCCCAGGGTGAATCCGGTCCTCCTGGTCCATCCGGTGCTGCCGGTGCCCGCGGTGCCCCCGTAAGTGCCATCCCCCACAGCCCCCCAAGGT
>NW_009258323.1:12256-13358 GCF_000687185.1 Egretta garzetta
CCCGGGCAGAAGGGTGACGCTGGCGCTCCTGGTCCCCAAGGTCCCTCTGGAGCACCTGGCCCGCAGGTGGGTACAGCTGGGGCACCCCGAAATGGGGGATGAACCCCAAGGGGGTCCCTACCCCAGGGAAATTTGGGGCATCACCTGGCAGGCACGTTGCAGCCCCCTGCCGGCACGTTTCTAACCCATTTTCCTCCTCTTCCCAGGGTCCAACTGGAGTAACTGGTCCCAAAGGAGCCCGGGGTGCTCAGGGTCCCCCTGTGAGTATGGGGGGGTGGGCTGGGGCGGGGGGTGGGGAAGGCTGGGGGGATTGAGGTGCAGCATCTGAGCCGCCTTTCTCCTCTCCTTTCCCAGGGAGCCACCGGATTCCCCGGTGCCGCTGGCCGCGTGGGACCACCCGGCCCTAACGTGAGTCAGGGGGCAGCCAGGATTGCTTGGGAGCAGCCGGGATCATTTGGGAGCAGCTGGGATCGTTTTGGGGCAGCCAGGATCATTTGGGAGCAGCCAGGATCACTTGGGAGCAGCCGGGATCATTTTGGGGCAGCTGGGATTGCTTGGAAGCAGTCAGGATCATTTGGGAGCAGCTGGGATCATTTGGGGGCAGCTGGGATCGCTTGGGAGCAGCCAGGATCATTTGGGGGCAGCCAGGATCATTTGGGGGCAGTCAGGATCACTTGGGAGCAGCCGGGATTGTTCGGGAGCACCCAGAATTGTCCACCACCGGGGCTGGGGGCTCAGGAGATGCTGCTTGCTCCGTGCCGGGGGCCAGGTAGCAGAGGGTCCCTGAGCTAAACAGCCCCCGGCCGGCACCGGGCAGCTCACCAGCCCATAAAAAGTTTTGTTTCTGAGGGTCTTCAAGCACAGGAGCCAACCCGGAGCTCCCGAGCGGCGCCAGGATGCAGGTGATAAAGGCAGAAAAGCCACCCCCGTTTGTACTAATCCCATCTTCTCCCCCTGCAGGGTAACCCAGGCCCCCCCGGTCCCCCTGGCTCTGCTGGCAAAGATGGTCCCAAGGGTGCTCGTGGTGATGCTGGTCCCCCGGGCCGTGCCGGTGACCCTGCTCTCCAGGGCCCTGCTGGCCCCCCTGGTGAGAAAGGTGAAC
>NW_009258323.1:13515-16036 GCF_000687185.1 Egretta garzetta
GCTGTCGGAGCTTGGCTTTCCTGATCTCAGCACCGTGAATTTGGGTACTTTGAAGCCTGCGCGGCAGCTCAAAGGCTGCTGAAACCCTGAGGGGGCTGCAATGAGCCGGTCATGGAGCCACCAGCTCCCTCAGGTGCAGCGCGAGCACCCCAGGGACCCCAATCCTGGGTGCGGTTTAGGGTTTTGCAAAGCTACTGGGAGCTGCCGGGTGCCAGTGGCGTCGGGGCCGGGCAATAACCGATGCTTGTTTGGGCAGAGGAGCCTGGCAGCCTTAAAAAGAGGCGAGTGCCGGGGGAAGGGCTGCGCGGGGATCTCCCACTCACGCCTGTTGTCTTTTATTTTCCCTTCCTTTAGGGCGAACCTGGGAAACAAGGAGCACCCGGCTCTGCAGGCGACCGTGGCCCCCCCGGCCCCGTGGGTCCCCCCGGTCTGACGGGTCCTGCTGGCGAACCTGGGCGTGAGGTAGGCAGCACCCTGGTGGGCAGGGAGGGGGCAAAGAGGGATGGTGCCGCTGTCCGTGCTGGGCTGGGGATCATCACGGTGTAACCCCAGCGGCATCGCCGGCCATCGCTGATCCTGCAGCCGGAGAGCCCTGCACCCTAACTCAGCTTCTGGCAATCGCCAGCACATTTTTTGCCGCTGGTTTTGGCTTTGAAAAGGGAGTTTGGGCATGTCCTGCTCCATCCCAGGGTCAAGACTTAGTTTCTCCCCTTCTTCTCCCAGGGTAACCCCGGCTCTGATGGACCTCCCGGCAGAGACGGCGCAGCCGGCGTGAAGGTGAGCTTGCCTGCACGCTTCCTCCGGCACTCGCTATCTGCGTGCCCTCTCATCCGGCCAAAAATCCTGCGGCTCTGACCATCCCGTTCTCTCTGCGCAGGGCGATCGTGGTGAGACCGGTCCCGTAGGTGCCCCCGGTGCTCCCGGTGCCCCCGGCGCTCCTGGCCCCGTCGGTCCCACTGGCAAACAAGGAGACAGAGGCGAGACGGTGAGTGCCGGCGCGTTGTTCGAGGGAAATGGCTCATTGGGTTTGAGGTCTTGTTAGGGGAGATGGGAACCACCCCGAGCGCAGAGAAATGAAGATGTAGCAGTGGCCCCCCAGGAGCAATTAGGCACTCGGAGTAATTGGGAGAGCCAGGCGGGTGCCGTTAGCGGCTGTCGCTAATTCAGCGGTGCCCCGAGTGCCGTTAGCGGCTCCCAACATCTTCCTGAGGATTCATGAGCACCAAGAGCCCAGTTTGGGCTCTGCCTACGCACAAGCACTGCCCGGGGAGCCGTAAGCGCCAGGAGCCTTAACCGGGGAAAATCTGCCCGGGTATTTATTTGCAAGGATCGTTACTCAGTGCAGACGCTCCAGCTGAGAGTATTTAAAGATGCCGTTCGGCGCCGGCAGCTGCCGATTCCTGGTGCTGCAAGCAGGGCAGCTTGCAGGTAGCAGGGCTGGTTTGGACACCCCCGACAGCACAGGGCACCCCCCCAGCATCCTGTGCTCCCTTTTGACTCCTTTCTTTTCTCTCCCCAGGGTGCACAAGGTCCTATGGGTCCCTCCGGTCCTGCTGGCGCTCGAGGCATGCCGGTGAGTGGCGCTGGGCCCGCCGGGGCATCCTGTGTGTGATGCACGGGGTCCTGGGGCACGTTGGGTGGGGGTCTGCCACCCGCAGCCTGACATGGCCCCTTCTCCCCTTCCAGGGTCCCCAAGGGCCTCGCGGTGACAAGGGTGAGACAGGAGAGGCTGGAGAGAGAGGGCTGAAGGGCCACCGTGGCTTCACCGGTCTGCAGGGTCTTCCCGGACCACCCGTAAGTGTTGTTTTTGGGCCCCCAGCACTCAGCCCCCCCATAACTCGCTGTGGAGCTGGATGTGGCTCCTTTGGGGTCTCCACAGTCACGGAGGGAGCCCTGAGCCCGTGCAAGGGCTTGAGCATCCCTTAGTGCTGGACGTGGAGCTGTAACCATCCACCCTCGCTTCCTCCTCAGGGTCCTTCTGGAGACCAAGGTGCTGCTGGTCCCGCGGGTCCCTCCGGTCCCAGGGTAAGTCCTGCCCATGGCGTTGGGGGAGATGAGAGGAAAAGGAGGCACCTCTGTCCTCGACCCCCACCCTGAGTCTCCTGTCTCGCTCGCCAACGGCAGGAGCTAACAGCTTCCCAGCACCTTCCCTGCCTTCTTGCAACAATCTGACCCCCTGCTTCGGGGCTCTCTCCTAGGGTCCCCCCGGCCCCGTCGGCCCCTCTGGCAAAGATGGCTCCAACGGCATGCCCGGCCCCATCGGTCCTCCTGGCCCCCGTGGACGAAGCGGCGAACCAGGTCCTGCGGTGAGTACAAACGCCGGCGGTGAGAGGGAAGTGGGGGTCCAGTTCGCAGAGCAGCCCATCAGGATTGCATCTTCTTCCTCCCATAGGGACCTCCTGGAAACCCAGGTCCCCCTGGTCCTCCTGGCCCCCCAGGCACTGGCATCGACATGTCAGCTTTTGCTGGCCTGGGTCAGACGGAGAAGGGTCCCGACCCCATCCGCTACATGCGGGCAGAC
>NW_009258323.1:16194-19812 GCF_000687185.1 Egretta garzetta
GGTAAGAGCCTCCATCCCTACCTCCTTCCCTCCTGTCCCTCTCCCCCAGCCCCAAGAGGATAGTGAGGTCCACGATGCTTTTTGCTCTTGACCTCCAAAACCTCATGTTCACACCCCGTTTGTCCTCCCCGCTGCAGGAGACTACTGGATTGACCCGAACCAGGGCTGCACCTTGGACGCCATCAAAGTTTTCTGCAACATGGAGACAGGCGAGACCTGTGTCTACCCCAACCCCAGCAGCATTCCCAAGAAGAACTGGTGGACCAGCAAGACCAAAGACAAGAAGCACGTCTGGTTTGCAGAGACCATCAATGGCGGTTTCCACGTAAGTGTCCCCCTGGGCTGGAGCTACATACCGGGAGCGGGAAGGGAGGTTGAGGAGGGGAAGGCGTTGGGTGTCTGGTTGGAGGGTTGGGATGTCCTTCTTGGGTTTATGCTGATAGATGTTGTATGAAGGACCGGCTGTTGGAGTTGGGTCAGTTGGGCTTTGATTTTTGTAGCCATCCAGGAACATCAAAAATCTAGGTCCCCTCAAAAGGTGCCTGAAAATAGGGGGGTTGTGACACCAGCAGGCTTTAATCTCTCGCCTCTTCCCTCCAGTTCAGCTACGGCGATGAAGACCTGGCTCCCAACACCGCCAACATCCAGATGACCTTCCTCCGCCTCCTGTCCACCGAAGGCTCCCAGAACGTCACTTACCACTGCAAGAACAGCATCGCCTACATGGACGAGGAGACGGGCAACCTGAAGAAAGCCATCCTCATCCAGGGATCCAATGACGTGGAGATCAGAGCCGAGGGCAACAGCAGGTTCACGTACAGCGTCTTGGAGGACGGTTGCACGGTAAGTCTGTGGGCACCTGTGAGAGAAAGACGTGGATGATGAGTTGGGGTTCAACTTGTGAGGTTGCTGTTGGTTTGGAGGGCTCAAGAGCATCTAATGACATCCTTCGTCCTCGTTTTCTCCCCAGAAACACACTGGCAAATGGGGCAAGACAGTCATCGAGTACCGATCACAGAAGACCTCGCGCCTGCCCATTGTAGATATTGCACCTATGGACATTGGTGGAGCCGATCAGGAGTTTGGCGTGGATATTGGCCCAGTCTGCTTCTTGTAAAAAAGAATTGTTTTATTTGTGTGTTTGTTTGTTTGTTGTTGTTTGTTGTTTGGTTTGTTGTTTTGTTTTGGTTTGTTTTTTTTAAAAAATCCAGCCCAATACCATAAAAGAAAACTAAAAACCCCAAACCAACCCCCAAGGACCTGAGTACTTTCCAATCGCTCGTACGACTTCTGCACTGAATGGCTGCAACGACCCCCCTCGATTCACGCCCTTCCGTCGGGGACCACCGCCTCCTCTTTCCAACGCCGTCTGGGCAGGCTGCGAATTAAAAAAACAAAAAAAAAACAAAAAAAAAAACAAACCCTGAAAAATAACCCACGGTCTTATTTATTTATTCTCTTCCTGTAAGACCTATTTTATTTAGGTCAGGTGGAGGCGGGAATCGAACTGGCAGGTACGATGGCCCTTCCCCGCAAAAGGGATCCCACAAATCCAGGTATCACGAATCCCCTCCCGCCCCCCGGCCCCCCCCCCCCGCGTCTACGAGCTTTGGTTTTTGTCGCTCACCGGGAGGCGTTTGCTGCGGTCGAACTCCTTTCTCCACGTCTCTCAGCCGTGATAAAGGAAGGGTTTGGGGTGAAATCGTCAACTTTTCTGGGTTGAGGCTACGTCGCGCTGAAGGGAAAAAAGAAACAACACAAATAAATCCCCCAAAAGTCAAAAAAAAACGGGGGGGGGGGGGCAGAAAATTTTAAGGGAAAAACCTTGAAAAACTAGGAGGCACCACAGCAGCTGCGAGACTAGGAGGCAACACAGCAGCTGCGAGGTTTCTCTTAAGGGATCTCCTGTCCCACTGCACCCCAAAACAGAACTGGGGTGAGTCAAGGCAAGCGCTCGCACCCCCAGTTAAAGGAAACCAGTAAAACCAGTGGGGAGGGGGGATGCTGCAACCGATCCTCATGCAAATCAACATGACCAGGGCCAGGGGGTGCCCTCTAAGCCTCCTCCCCATCCCTCCCCCCCCCCTGCTGGAATTTGTCCCGTTTTGTACGTGGAAAAAAAATAGAATTTCAGGATCTATTTTGCAATAGGGTAGGCGGCAGAGTCCATCGCGTGCACACGCCGACGTCCTGTAAAGCAGCTGCGCCTTTATGGTTTTATAAAGAGTTACATATGTAAATTCTTCTCTTAATTAGAGGAAAAGCCTCAGTAGTTGAATTTATTTTATTTTATTTTTTAACTTTCTTCAAGAACAGCAGCCCACTGAGTTACAAACAGGCTTGAGCTTCACCTGGGGGATGGAAGGGGCAGCGAGTTTATGAGTTCCATGACAGAGCTTTTGTTAACATCTCCACTTCTCACCTCCGCTGAGAGCACGGGCCCTGTGGTTTTTCATTAAGAGAAGTTACAACTTTAAAGGATTAAAAAAAAAAAAAAAAAGCCTTTTTTAAAAAAAAAAAGCTACTTTGGGGCCCTCATCTCAATTTTAAACACTCACAGCTGGCAGGGGCAGCAGCAACCGCTCCTGCTAAAGCACCTGAGGCAGCCTGGGATCTTTCAAAAACATTGGCAGAAGAAATTCATTAAGAAGGATTGGAGGATTAGGGAGGATTTTCAAAATAAAATGCCCTTTAAAAGGCCAAGTGCTTTGCCACACGACCAAGAGGGCAGCCCTAATTCTCAGCGCTCTGGCTCACCGCTGCCGCACAAGTAATTTGGGGCAAAGCCCTTCCCCTGTTCAGATTTAGGGGTCCTGCTGCAGGCACCCAGGGGGTGCCCCCCCCGGAATCACCCAGGTGAAAGCAACCCCCTGCAGCAGGGGCCATGAGGAGCAGGAGAGCCAAAGATGACAAGGCAGGTGGGAAGAGGAAATGTTGGGGAGCAGGAGGCTCCGTCACCCTGCAAGGGGAACCCCAAATCAGCCAGGACTGAGCCCTGCCGGGCTGCCGGGAGGGAAGAAGCTCAGGAAAGGAGAGGGATAAAGAGCAAAGTTTGTGACTTCCTCATCTGCCTTAAAAAAGAAAGTTCAACTCATCATAAATCGGTGGGTTTACGGAAGTCGGGCAAAAAACTCGTGACCGAGATTGTCAGGGACCCTGCAGCGTGACAAGGACTGAGGTTGGGGGGGTGACTCCGGTCACCGGTCCCAACCGCCCCAGGTGGGCAGGGAGGTGCATTGCTACTCCCCCATTGAATTTCTTTGCCCCTGTTCCCCAAAAATCATCAGCAAGAGAACAGGTACTTCTGGGCACGATACCAGTCACAGCACAGAGCGTGAGCTCTAGGACAAAGTTTGATTTCTGCAGGAGAAAGCCAGAGCTTTTCTTCAGAGGACGCTGCATAACACCCCCCCACTGGGCTTTAATAAGTAGAACTCTCTTCTAGAAACCCCGCTAGGCAGAAATGCCCCTTCTTAAAAATAAAGTGGTTTTTTTATTTCACACACCCTCCTGTCCAACAGGCAGCCAGAGAAAGGTGTCGGTGCAGGCAGGGAGGAGACGAGGGTGGCTGTAGCGCTCGAGTTCCAGAAAAACTACAAAGGGCAGAAGCAGGATGAA
>NW_009258323.1:21196-26351 GCF_000687185.1 Egretta garzetta
GAAGTTACAACTTTAAAGGATTAAAAAAAAAAAAAAAAGCCTTTTTTAAAAAAAAAAAGCTACTTTGAGGCCCTCATCTCAATTTTAAACACTCACAGCTGGCAGGGGCAGCAGCAACCGCTCCTGCTAAAGCACCTGAGGCAGCCTGGGATCTTTCAAAAACATTGGCAGAAGAAATTCATTAAGAAGGATTGGAGGATTAGGGAGGATTTTCAAAATAAAATGCCCTTTAAAAGGCCAAGTGCTTTGCCACACGACCAAGAGGGCAGCCCTAATTCTCAGCGCTCTGGCTCACCGCTGCCGCACAAGTAATTCGGGGCAAAGCCCTTCCCCTGTTCAGGTTTAGGGGTCCTGCTGCAGGCACCCAGGGGGTGCCCCCCCCGAATCACCCAGGTGAAAGCAACCCCCTGCAGCAGGGGCCATGAGGAGCAGGAGAGCCAAAGACGACAACGTAGGTGGGAAGAGGAAATGTTGGGGAGCAGGAGGCTCCATCACCCTGCAAGGGGAACCCCAAATCAGCCAGGACTGAGCCCTGCCGGGCTGCCGGGAGGGAAGAAGCTCAGGAAAGGAGAGGGATAAAGAGCAAAGTTTGTGACTTCCTCATCTGCCTTAAAAAAGAAAGTTCAACTCATCATAAATCGGTGGGTTTACGGAAGTCGGGCAAAAAACTCGTGACCGAGATTGTCAGGGACCCTGCAGCGTGACAAGGACTGAGGTTGGGGGGGTGACTCCGGTCACCGGTCCCAACCGCCCCAGGTGGGCAGGGAGGTGCATTGCTACTCCCCCATTGAATTTCTTTGCCCCTGTTCCCCAAAAATCATCAGCAAGAGAACAGGTACTTCTGGGCACGATACCAGTCACAGCGCAGAGTGTGAGCCCTAGGACAAAGTTTGATTTCTGCAGGAGAAAGCCAGAGCTTTTCTTCAGAGGACGCTGCATAACACCCCCCCACTGGGCTTTAATAAGTAGAACTCTCTTCTAGAAACCCCGCTAGGCAGAAATGCCCCTTCTTAAAAATAAAGTGGTTTTTTTATTTCACACACCCTCCTGTCCAACAGGCAGCCAGAGAAAGGTGTCGGTGCAGGCAGGGAGGAGACGAGGGCAGCTGTAGCGCTCGAGTTCCAGAAAAACTACAAAGGGCAGAAGCAGGATGAAACCCTCCGAGCTGCAAACGGCACAAGTCCGCAGCGAGAACTGCAGCAGGCTGAGCTTTTGCATTTATTTGCTTTAAGAAGGCAGTTGGTAACTGTCGGGAACAGCCGGCTCCTGGGAGGGAAGCCTCTGAAACCCCAAACTCCCACAAAATCAGTTTAAATCCATGCTTGTTTACGGCGGGCACAAGCACAAAGCAACACTGAGCTCCAAGTTCCCTGGTTTCAAACCCCAGAGACCCCGCAGCTGCTGAACGTGGGGAGAGGAAGGTCCAGGCCCGTGTGCGGAGGAGGAGGAAGGTCCAGGGCCGTGCACGGAGGAGGAGGAAGGTCTAATCCACACAGACCCTTCACAGGTCCCCAGCAGCACGGCAATCACTGAGGCTGCCTTCATTAAGACCGCGCTGTTTTGGTATCAGTTTGCTGTAGGTGGCCTCATCTGCCAGCAAACAAAATCTGCGCAAGAGAGCAAGCGTGTGTCGAAGGTTTCAATTCCTCTGCCTCCGAGTAGTGCAAGTTACAGAGGTGGGAGCCTTATCTGCACATTCCTCACTAAAAACTATCCCTTTTTAATCAAGCCCTGCTTTGAAACAAGCCAGCGACACACTGCCATTGAACAAAAGTGGAATAAATTAATTGCACAGAACTGATTAGTTTACCTTCAGGACCTGACGCTGTGCTAAGCTTCAGAACGGTGGCAAAAGTCTAAATCTTTGGGATCTTTGGACCCCAAAGCACGAAGTTTGGGAATTCAGTTTCCCTACCAAAAGGCAATTTGTTGGAACTGAGGAGGAAGGCAGGCTCAGCTGGACCCTGGTTTTGGGAAGGGATCTGTGTGCTTGCACGCGAGCAACACCCCAAGCAAGTTCCGTGGAGAGGTCAGTAGTGCAGCCCAGCCGCACGTGGGAAAGCACGGAAGGGACCCAGAGCTTTCAAACACCAAAGTCACTCGTGATCTCTTTGCTTCCCCTTGAAAAGTTCCTGGTCCCTTCTAGAAATCCATCTGCACAACTGTCCGTCCACAGGCAAGACCGGCTGCCTCCTCAGGGCTTCGGCCATGCCTCACGTCGAGGAGGACGGCAGAGGCAGCAGGTCCTGGGCAGCCGTGGAGTTGGTACTGCAGTCCACGTAGTGGTACGTTTCCAAAGCGCTCTGAGTCATGTGGCCGATGTACGAGAGCTTCACTGATGTCCTGGGAGAGGGGAGAGCAGTTTAGTGGGGACAGGACCTGCGACAGCAATCCCTTTATCAAAATAAAATTAAAAAGAAAAAAGACAAAACCCCACGCAGCAGGTTTTACATTCATCACATAACTCCTCTTCCCCCTCAAAAGTTGCAGAGCCTCTCAGATTTTTGCTCAAGATCGCTCGCTGCAGCGAGTGGGGATATGCAGAGCTGGCGAGTGCAGCCTCCCTCACGTGAAAGCTCAGCGTGGAGCAATCTGGTGTCTTCTCCTTTCTATCTTACATTTCACCCAACTGTGGCAACCGGCCTGGATTAAAAGCTGACACAGTGAACCAGGCTGGGGTGCTTGCCAAGCGGGATTTTCTTCGTGTACCCTAGATTTGCTGCGGCAGCAATTCCCTTTTGAGTCAGGAGGCGAGCAGAGAACCACCTACCTCATGAAGATCACTATGTTATGTACCTTCACCTTGGGAAACGTGCAAAAGAAACTGGAAGAGACCAAAACAAAGAAATAGGTCAGCAGCACGGGCTAAGCAGGGTTGCAGAAGCACTCGCGTTTCTTGGTATCTTCTGATGGTATTTTCCCTGTGGTGCTAACTCAACTCAAGACACAGTCCAAAAAAAGAAAAACCAGCAAAAAAACCCATGTCACAACATCCCGAAAAAGTGGCCTTTCAAGTCATTTCTAGCAAACAGTTACTTTCCAGGAAGTTAGCAGAAAACAAGTCATTTCCAGAGCAAATTCTAATTAAAGCAGCTTACTTCAACCCACCCTCTTCCCCAGCTATATCCAAAGAGAAGTAGATCCTTACTACACATAGGAGAAGGGTCCACCCAGCTCCGCCTTCACAGTGAAATTCACCTGTAAAAGATAAAAGAAAAAAGAAATATTTGCACGCAGCTTGAGGACTCGCTTAAATCCACCCCTTTCAGAGCCTTTCCTACTTGCTGTTGCCTTTCAGCTGGCGTGCATAAAGCACAGGCTGCTCTAGCCACGAGAGCGTTTTGCCAACCAAAGCTTTAAGGTATAGCTAGACCTTCCTCAAGTCAACTGGCAGCAGCGCACAGGTTTCATACTTGATTTGGTGATGCTTATATTCCAAGCGCAATGGAAGACAAATACCAGTTTGTCGCTCAGCGGCTGGATGCTGGAGACATTGGTGATCTGCTGGGTGCCCACCACAGTGTTCATGTACTGCACCTGACTGGTCAGGCTGGTCACCGTCACCGAGTAGAAGTTGGAGTTCCTGATCCGTAAGGTGGCCTGGATGGAGAAAGGAGGGGGAGACATGAGTAGCGGTGACCTTCCTGGCAGCTCAGCCCTGAATTGATTCCTTTGGGAACACAGATGCACTTTACCGTGATGGCGAGAATGACGACGGAGTTCTTCTTGTCAAACCAAACCTGAACCACTTTAATACCGTCGTCATCCACCAGGACAGAGTGTGGGAACAGGAAGAAAACCACCAGCCCCGATATCAGCAGGCAGAGCAGCACCGACAGCAGGACATAGAGCTTCCTGGAAGAGAGGGAAGGGGTCACCTCCTTCGCCCTAAGACAGCATCTGCAGCTGCAAGAGACCTCATATCTGAAACCCGACCTAGGCAGCAAACAACGGGTCCTTGTTCTTTACACAGAAGCGCTGCTCTAACGTTTTCGATACCTGAAATTGCTCAAAACCGGCGCCCTTTAAACAGTTTATTTTTTGGTAATGAGTAACCAAAGAATCATTTTTGCCCCCGTAGTGTTTCCACAATGAAGTATTTTTGCTGCTGGTAAGGCAGTTTCTTTCTAAAAGCTTCAGTAAAGGGCGCGGGGATGAAGCGTGTGAGTAGGATCATTGTTTCCACGTTCACCCCACAGTGGGATTTCACAGGAAGGATTTAAAGTTACACTTTAAATTGTATTTATTGGCATACTTGGATGAAAACAAACCCCCAGACGGAGGAGAGGCTGCAGACCGGGTGAAGCATTTAGTTGTGGCAGTAAATGACTGAAGAGCCCTGTTTGCTCTTTGCAAAGATGCAATTACCCTCTTATTATGCACTTACGTTCTCTGTGGACGAAGCCGTTGGTCACTGTAGGGTATCAGAGCCACCAACTCGTTGACCTGCTCTGGAAAGCAAAAGAAACACGTTCACCGATTCCACAGGCGTGCGAGGCCGCTCACGTAAATAAGCGACGTTTTCTTTTTGTGTTTAAACCCTAGAGGAGCAGTCACCTGTGGGAATGCAGCCGGTGCCTTGGCAAGTGGGACAGGTGATGCTGTCCTGACCCGTGAATTCAACGTATGGAAACTTGGCAATGTCTTCCACACGGTCTCGGCTATCGAGTAAGTCATTGTCATCATCCTCAGCCTTCTTCCTCTGCCTTGAGGCAGTGTTGTTAACAGAGAGGGAAAGCACAGAACCCATTGCAGCTGCTGTAGAAAAGCCACATAACCTGCAACAGAGACAGTGAGAGCGGTCCTGGTCATTAAATGGGCTTTTAACTCGCTCCTGGCCAACGAGGAAACCCTGCCCTGAACTACAGGCATGACTGGAACAACCTTCCCCCCACAGACCCATCCCCAACACCCCTTAGAGAAATACCCCCACATGGAGTCACCCTCCTGGGGAGGTCCAACGCCCACCACAGAGAGCCTCCTCGCCCCCAGGGATGACTTTGGGACCCTCCAGAAAGAGGCACCTGCCTTAGGGACACCTCAGTGTGGGCTCGGTTCCAGATACCACCCCCACGCCCCCTGGGAACCCAACAACCACCACAGAGACAGACCTACACCCCTCAAGACCCCCAAAGGGGAGACACACCCCTCCTCC
>NW_009258323.1:26563-26830 GCF_000687185.1 Egretta garzetta
CCCACAGCCCCTCAGACAACCCCCCAAAATGAATGCTCTCCTCAAACAACCCCAGGGGGACCTGTCCCCCAACACCCGCATGAGTAAGACCCCCTCAGGGACACACACCAACTAGGGGGGCCCCCATAGCCTGAAGCGCCTCAGACCACCCCCAAAAGGAGTGCTCCCCTCAAACAACCCCAGGGGGACCTGCCCCCCCAACACCCCCCGAGTAAGACCCCCTCAGGGACACACACCAACCAGGGGGGACCCCCCCGCCCGCAGCGC
>NW_009258323.1:28312-34015 GCF_000687185.1 Egretta garzetta
TGCCCTGTCCCAGTAAAAAACCTTCACGCACCGGTATGAGGGCCCCCGACCCAGTATGGAACCCTCATGCACCAGTATAGAACCTTCACGCACCGGTATGAGGGCTCCCGTCCCAGTAAGGAACCTTCACGCGACAGTGTGAGGGCTTCCGTCCCAGTAAGGAACCTTCACGCGCCAGTGTGAGGGCCCCCGTCCCAGTAAGGAACCTTCACGCGCCAGTATGAGGGCCCCCGTCCCAGTAAGAAACCTTCACGCGCCGGTATGAGGGCCCCCGACCCAGTATAGAACCGTCATGCACCAGTATAGAACCTTCATGCACCGGTATGAGGGCTCCCGTCCCAGTATGGAACCTTCATGCGCCAGTATGACGGCCCCCGTCCCCGTAAGGAACCTTCACGCGCCAGTATGAGGGCCCCCGTCCCAGTAAGAAACCTTCACGCGCCGGTATGAGGGCCCCTGACCCAGTATGGAACCCTCACGCACCAGTATAGAACCTTCACGCACCGGTATGAGGGCTCCTGTCCCAGTAAGAAACCTTCACGCACCGGTATGCGGGCCCCCAACCCAGTATGGAACCCTCACGCACCAGTATAGAACCTTCACGCACCGGTATGAGGGCTCCTGTCCCAGTAAGAAACCTTCACGCACCGGTATGCGGGCCCCCAACCCAGTATGGAACCCTCACGCACCAGTATAGAACCTTCACGCACCGGTATGAGGGCTCCTGTCCCAGTAAGAAACCTTCACGCACCGGTATGCGGGCCCCCAACCCAGTATGGAACCCTCACGCACCAGTATAGAACCTTCACGCACCGGTATGAGGGCTCCTGTCCCAGTAAGAAACCTTCACGCACCGGTATGCGGGCCCCCAACCCAGTATGGAACCCTCACGCACCAGTATAGAACCTTCACGCACCGGTATGAGGGCTCCTGTCCCAGTAAGAAACCTTCACGCACCGGTATGCGGGCCCCCAACCCAGTATGGAACCCTCACGCACCAGTATAGAACCTTCACGCACCGGTATGAGGGCTCCCGTCCCAGTATGGAACCTTCATGCGCCAGTATGACGGCCCCCGTCCCCGTAAGGAACCTTCACGCGCCGGTATGAGGGCCCCTGACCCAGTATGGAACCCTCACGCACCAGCATAGAACCTTCACGCACCGGTATGAGGGCTCCTGTCCCAGTAAGAAACCTTCACGCACCGGTATGAGGGCCCCCAACCCAGTATGGAACCCTCACGCACCAGTATAGAACCTTCACGCACCGGTATGAGGGCCCCCATCCCAGTAAGAAGCCTTCACGCACCGGTATGAGGGCCCCTGACCCAGTATGGAACCCTCACGCACCAGTATAGAACCTTCACGCACCGGTATGAGGGCTCCCGTCCCAGTATGGAACCTTCACACACCAGTATGAGGGCCTCCGTCCCAGTATGGAGCCATCCCATACCACTGTGAGGGTCCCCATCCCAGTCCTGAGCACCCCCCCCCCCCCCCTGTCCCGGTATGGAACCCATACACACCAGCATCCATCCCGGTATGGAGCTTTCCCGCACCGGTATGAGGGCTTCTGTGTGCTCGTGCAAGCTCGTGCAAAGCTCTCTGTGCTTGTGCATGCTCGTGCTCGTGCAAGGCTGTGTGCACTTGTGCAAGCTCGTGTGAGGCCGTGTGTGCTCGTGCAAGGCTGTGTGTGCTTGTGCACACTCGTGCGAGGCTGTGCATGCTTGTGCAATGCCATGTGTGCTCGTGCAAGGCTGTGTGTGCTCGTGCAAGGCTGTGTGTGCTTGTGCACGCTCATGCGAGGCTGTGTGTGCTTGTGCAAGGCTGTGTGTGCTTGTGCAAGCTTGTGCGAGGCCGTGTGTGCTTGTGTAAGGCTGTGTGTGCTTGTGCATGCTCGTGCAAGCTCACGCGAGGCCATGTATGCCCATGTGAGGCCGTGCAGGGCTGCATGTCTTTGTGCATGCTTGTGCAAAGCCGCATGTGCTTGTGACAGGCCACGCATATTGTGTGTGCTCATGCAAGGCGTGCTTGGGTGTGCTTGTGCAAGGCTGTGCTCGTGCAAGCTTGTGCAAGGCCACGTGTGCTTGTGTGAGGCTGTGCACCACCAGGCATGTTTGTGCGTGCTCGTGCAAGCTCATATGAGGCCGTGCAAGGCCGTGTGTGCTCGCGCAAGCTTACGCAAGGTTGTGCACCCCAGGGATGCCAATGCCACGGGGCAAAAAATACGGAAAAAGCCCAATTTCCCCCAGTTCCTCCCCAAATCAGCCCCGTAGGATCTCTGCCCTCGTGATGGCAGTGCCAGGCGCTTGATCTTTGCTCCATCTCCTTTATTGTCCCCTCCCCAACTCTCCTGACATTTGTATTTCTTTTTTTTTTTTTTTTCTCCCAGTTTTACAGGTTGGAGGTGCCAGTGGAGCAGCCAATTCAGCCCAGCATCACCCCCAGCACCCTGTGACCCGGCCCAGATGAGACCCAGCATCTCATCTGCTTCTAAATGTCTAATTTTTTGGGAAAAAAAAGAATCCAACTGGTTCTTTTGTCCCACCGCCCCCAGCCCCGATGGCTCCAGGAGGGAGCAAGCAAAAATGCCCCATTTGGGTCAACATTTATTTAACAAACTCCCTTCCTTGCAAATGCTGGTGGATTTTATTTTTTTTTCCGCCACAATAAACATGGGAGCTTATTGGAAAACTGAATTCCTTCCCCCTCATAATCGCTCAAACCATCAAAATAAAGTTTACGGCAAAATTAAATATTTCCACCCGCCTCCTGCACTCCAGAGGCAGACGCCTCCCGCACACCGCAGCCGTCAGATCTGCTCTCCCGTGCGTCGCTGATGGAAACTTTCTGGATCATTTATTCTCTCCTTCCCAGGAGCAAAATGCCAAGGAGAGGGAGGCTTCCCACCTTCAGTGCATCTCCCATTGCTCCTGAGGTGGTTGCTGCACGCCCGAGGAAGGTGCTGGGTGCAGGATTGACCTGTGCAGATGGATGTCTGCGTGGACGGATGCTGCAAACGGCACGTCGGGAGGGGATGGGAAGGGGGGAACCCACACCGAGCCCCCTGGGAACAGGCGTGAGCTCAACCCTATATCAGCCATCAGAGAATCCCCAGAGGGGAAAGATGCTGTCCCCAAAGCCAGTGGTACAAAACCCTGCAGCAGCCTCCCCTCAGCCCCTCTTGCCATGTTGCATCCCAGGCTTTAATCCCATTTTAAACCCATTCTCCCCCCAGAGCCAGCTGGGACAGGTGGAAAGGGGGGGACAAGCCGCACCCCACTCAGCGCATCGCCATGCCGGCAGGATTTTGAAACCGTTTCCCGAGAAACCTTCGGTCACCAGGGGATGGAGCAAGTCGTGAGTCACCCCTGGGAGAGCCAGCTCCCTCTGCGCCGCCCTGGGGGGGAGCCTCTTTGGCGAAGCTGGCGGCTGTGGAGCATTTTCCAGCCCGGTTGTGTTTGTGCTTTTCCCCCTCGTCCGTGCGTCCGTCAGGGTTATCTGGGGAGGTGACGCAAGCTGGCTGTGCCCATGGCCAAGGAGGGTTTGATTCCTCCCACTCAACATCTCACCCAGGCTGTTGAACCATCATCACCCTCCCCCAGCCGAGCCCCCCCGAGCCCAGGGATGCCCCTTTTCCCAGGCTGGAGGAGCACCAAGATTCCAGCTCACGGCTGCAGCTCTCGGTCGCCATTCCCACCCCATGCGTCGTGCAAGAATTAAATCCTCCTCCACCTCTGTGCACCCCCTGGCTCCCGCATGGGAGGGAATTTGCATCCCACGTGTGCGGCTTCTTCCCGGCACCGTGGAAGTCACGGGGATGCAGTGATGAGCAGAGCGGGAAAGCAAGAGCTGTGCCAGGATCCAGCCCTGGATTCCCTTGTGTGAGGCGGATCAAAGCAGCTGGAAAACAGCTACAACCACCACAGGTCATGATAGGGGGAGCAAATTAAACCTCTCATCAGCTGCCAGCCTTCCCCACAGCTTGGGGCACAAACCCGGCTGTGGCTGGGGGAAAAAGTGGGTTTGGCAGGGGAACGGTTTTTTATGGGGTTGAGGAGCACATCGCACCGGTACAGGCAAGGCAAGGGCAGCGGGACATCCGCTGCACGAAGGCTTGGGAATGTATTTTAACATTTAAACGGCTGCGCCAGTGGAAATCGGCGGTGGTGGGATGGGTACGTGCAGCCTTGCCCATGCAAAATCACCCCGGCCCCACCCGCAGCCCACTCCCCCCACCCTCCCCAAAAAGTTCTGCGCCACTAAAATTGGCTCTAATCAACTCCCATTTCTTCCCAGACGTCATTTTCTCTGGTTGGCCTCATTAAATCAATTTGAAAATCGTTAGCGAAATGCTTTCCCCACGCAGATTAGAGCTGTTGAACTCGGTGATCGCAGCTGAGGGGCGGCAATTGCTGTCTGCCTCGCTCGTGTGCCTTGGGGGCTGATTTTCTCCGGGGATTTTGGGTTTAGGGGACACTTAGTAAACCCTAGGAGCATCACACAGGGGCTTTCTCGAAGCATTTCTTGCTGTTTTATTCAACGTTGCTGATGACCGCACCCTGGATGGGGTTTTGAGGATGGAAAAGGGAAAACTGCCAAACATCCTGAGTTTTTCAGATTGGGGGGTGTAATGTGCCCGAGCAATGGAGCAGCTTTGGGTTGGGGCTGCAGCACCGGCTGAACCGGCTCAGCCCAAATCCCCGCGCTCCAAGTTTGACTCACGTCACCCGGTAATGGGATTTTGGGTGGTCAAGGTTGGTATTTGTGACCTGGCTGGTTGCGTTGTCCCAAATACCACCGGGTCCCGCAGGAGCAGCCGAACGCAGGTGTCCTGCCGGGCCCTTCCTTGGCCTCCAGACCCATGAGGGCTTTGCACCGGCACGGCTCATGCTCGGGACGTGAAGCTCTGGGCTCTGCGGCACACCGAGGGCGGCTGCGGGGCCAACCGGGGAAGCCTGAAGGCTGCAAACAGCCACGACTCTGCCAGGAACCTGCCCACCCTTGGTCGTACACATCTCCAGCGCTTGGAGCCGTGCCGAGGCCCTCGCAGATGCTGCTGTCTCTGGTCCGGAGGCAGAGGATGAATCAGCTCTCCCTCTGCCCTTAGCCCGATCTAAGCATCAGAAAAATAGGAGAACTCTCTCTCGGCTGTCATCAGATAGAGGTTTTGCGGTTGCGCGGTGGCAGGTCTCTTGGGTGTCCTCCCGAAAATGGGAGAGGAGGGAGAAGAGCCCAGCAAGCACTGCAGCTGCATAAGCCAGACGGGGTTTGTTTGCCAGGTGATGAGTGCGGCGAGCGCTCCCAGTACACCGTGGCTTGTTCCTTAGAAATCCGGAAGGAAAGGAGCCTCTGAACCAGCATCAGCTCCAGGGCTGGAGCTCTGCAAGCCCTGGGCTTCCAGGAGGCACCGCAGCAAAGGTGAAATGCGGTGGGGACACTCCAACGTGCTCAGGACCCGGGGCTACGGGGAGACAGTTTGCCCAGGAGTGCTGGGGGGGGCACTATTGTACTGGTGGTGTTTGTCCTGGCCCAGTAAGGGACTGACCACAGGCCAGGAGAAATTGGCTAAGCTGCCTGAGCCCACTGGGCTTTCTGTAGGGGTTACACCCCCCGGAGTGCCAGGCAGCGGCACCCCAAAAGCCCCCAGCAGCATCCCCGAAGCCCCTGGCAGAGCACGCGGCTCCCCACAAGCCACGGGAGTG
>NW_009258323.1:34830-36363 GCF_000687185.1 Egretta garzetta
GTTAGGGGGTCTCCCTGCCAAAACTGGGGGCGCCTTAGAGTTGGGGGGGGGGGAGTCCCTGTCCCTCTTGGCTTCTCTGTAAGTTGTGGGGGTGGTTCCTGGTTTTGGGGGTGTCAGGGTCCCCCCCAGTCTCTGGTCTGACCACCCTTTGCTGAGCCCAGAAATGAGGCTTCAGCTTGGAGCTGGGGGGTGAATGTAACTGTGTTGGGGGTGCTTTCCTTCCCCCCCAATTTCTGGCAGCCTTAACCCTTTCTGAGCTGGTTGGAGATTCCCACTGGGGTCAGCGTGAGGGTAAGGAGAAGCTGTGCCCCATATTGGTGTGAGCCCCCCCTTTCCCCTCTGCAGCCCTGAGCCCCTTCCTGAGCTTCACCCTCCATCCCCCATCACGGGAAGTCACCCCTGTCCCCTCTCCCCATGTCCTGTCCCTGTGTGTCCCTCTGGGGCTCCCCAAACCCTTTCTGGGGGGCTCTGAAGCTGGTGAATTACCTGGGTGCCGAACTGGTGGTTTAGGGTTTCCAGCCTGTTTCTTATCAACAGGTTGATTTCTGATTCACCCAAGTGCCCGATTAATGATCAGCTTTAAAATGTGCCTTAAACTTAATCTCCCAATTAAGTATTTTCTGAAGTGGAGGGGGGGCGATTTTGAACGCTAGGCTGACACACACAAACACACCCCCCCGCCTGGCAGTAATCGCACGCGTTTGTAATTCCCCGGTGACTTTTTGTCCGTCTCTGAGCAATCCCCTTGGCCGGGTCGGATGGGACTGCCGGGATCTTTCAGCTGCGATTTCCCAGTGCCAAGAAAACGGAGGTACCAGGGATCTTCCTGCAGCTCCTACAGGAGGAAGAAGGTGGTGGGGTGTTTCTTGTCCTCTGGACCAAGCAGGGCACCCCTGGGCCAGGACCGAGCACCCAGAGGGACCTTGGGGTGTTGCAGGTGGCTGGTGTAGGGCAGGTAGAGGTGCCTGTTCTCTGGGGCGAGCTGTTCCTTCCTCTATTTTTTTTTTTTGTCCCCCCCCCCTTATTTGAGCCTGGGGCTGGAGCCTTCAGCATTAAGAGTTTCTTCAGAAACTGGTTTTCATGAGAAGCCAGCCCTGGCTTTGCGGCGTTTTGTGGCGTGCTCTCCTCCCACACGAGCTGGGCAGTGACTCATCTTCCTCCCAGCACTCGGTGAAAGGAGCACCAGCGATTTTAGGGCAACGTGTGTCTCCTCCCGAAGGGAGACAGACACTCGCTTGGCATCTTGCTCCCATCTCCGGACCCTGTCGGTGCTTCCTCCGTGTCTGCCGGGAAGCGGGAGCCCGCCGGGCTGCCTTGGGTTAGTGCACCGGGTTCCTCTGTGTGGGTAGAGAGGAATATTTAACCTGTCTGCTTTGGGGGAGGAAGTTAAGGCTGTAATTACTCATTTGAATAAACCCTCTTCTTCCTTCTCCAAAGCAGCCGGTTAAAACTGAGTCAAATCAGATGGGGTCGGCGGCTGTTTGCTGCGCTGTGGCTTTCGGATGGGCCTCGTGAAAGTGCTTAACTAAGAGC
>NW_009258323.1:36402-37316 GCF_000687185.1 Egretta garzetta
GGCCGTGGTTGGGCGCTGGGTGGCTTGGGCAGCCGTGCCTCTGGCGTGCCATACCTTGAGGAGTGAGGAAGAGGAGGGGAAGGCCTGTCAGGTGCTGGAGGCATTGGCAGACGCCTGCCCGAGATCGTGCTTGTCTGTAAACACATCAGGTGTAAGATCACGCAGCGGGATTTTGAATAACAAAGGCACGGGGCACAAAAATAGGTATTTTTCATCATTTTTTTTTGCCATGGGTCAGTTACTTTTTCGCTAGGTGTTTGTTTCCTGAATCCCAATGTACTTAAGACAAAATAACTGGGTCATCTAGCTTTTTTTTTTTTTTTTTTTCCATTTAATAGCTAACTGTGGAGAAGCAGCCGTCTCTCTGTGGCTAGAGGTGCGCTCGGGAATAAATCCTTAACCTGCTGTGGCTGAGCTGAAGCCAAGTCAGTCTGGCCCAAACTTCCTGTGGCTTGAGAAGGGGAAATGCTGAAATGTCAAGTCCCTGGGAGAGGAATAATCAGGGTTCGAGTGGGTCTGTCTCCCTCGTGCAACGCCTGAGTGTGAAGGCAAGGGGGGGGAAGCTGCCAGGCAAGCTGTGGCACGTCTTCCTCTACTTGTGCAAGGGAGTGTGAGTCCGTGGCAGTGCATCAGCGGCGAGGGCACGTGCGTCTGGGGTGTGGGGTAAGGTCTGATAGCTCTGGCGTGAGCCTCCTCGGTCCAGTTACAGCCCCAAATGGAAGTGACTGTGCCCCTGTGCTGGGCACTGGGGGGGCTGCCCCTCGAATGGTGGGGTCAGGGTTGGGCCCCTCCCTCCCCGAAGGACCTGGGGGGGCTGGAGCGTGTCCAGAGAAGGGCAGCGGAGCTGGGGAGGGGTCTGGAGCCCCAGGCTGCTGGGGAGCGGCTGGGGGAGCTGGGGGGGTTCAGCCTGGAGC
>NW_009258323.1:37402-39764 GCF_000687185.1 Egretta garzetta
ATTTAACAGCCGGGCAGAGGCGGTGCTGAGGGCCAGGGTTTGGGGGTGGGATGGCAGGGGTAGGGGAATGGTTGGGCTGGGTCATCTTAAAGGGCTTTTCCAACCCAAACAATTCTATGATTCAAGCGAGGGCAAGCAGCCGATGCTGCAGCTGGAGAAAAGATGTGTGCGGCCGCAGCAGGCGTGGGGCTGTTTTGTGGGTGGGCATTGGACACTGCTGCAAGGGACTTTCCTAAAAGCATGTTGTGTGGGAGGCCTTAAAGCCCACTTCTGTGGAAGGAGGTGTCACGTATGGGGTGTCCTGTTTTGGAAGGGTCTCGTGGGCCATGGGTTTTACGTGGTGCCCTTCTGTATTTGAATATGACGCAGGTGGCAAGTGAATAAATGCAGGTGGCATCTAAATAACAATATCACATTGGTGGGGACATGTCTGGGTGCTGGGCAGGGTCTTGTCCCATCCTGCAGGACTGACAGCTCCTGGAGCTGGATGCAGCAGCCCTGGGTGGAGAGCTGTCTGCATCACGGTTCCTCCTCGCAGCCGGAGATGCCGGGATCCTGTGATCTGGATGGTGTCTGCCCCAGATCCTGCTTGCTGCTGACTCTTTCCTAACTGTAGCGACCCAAAGGGGGAACCTCCCCTTTGTAACCTCCTTGTTGTTATGTCTCTTGGGTAAGAGGTGGCAGTGGAGCGATTCGGTGCTCCGCACCGGGGCTTGCGTAACTCGTGTGAAACGGCTCACGCTCACTGTGCATCACCGAGGCAGAAAGATCGAGGGGGGGGGGGGGGGCAAAACCGCTGCGTTTTTGGGCAGTGGGTGAAAGTTGTTGCGACAGCCGGCTGCTCATCTCACAGCCCATGGAGGGCAGGCATGGAGCATCTGATTTCTATTGATGTCTTTCTTTCCGCCCCCCCCCCGACATGAGAGTGTATTTTAGGAGACCCAGAGGTGACAGCTTCTGTGTTGAGGTTTCCCAGTTGCCCTCTTTGTTGCCCATTCCAATGCAATGGCAAACACGGGGTGCTCATCCCTGCACGTGGGCACCCCCTGCCGCCTGGCTGCACCCTGTGGTGGGGGTGAGAGGCAGTGGTGTTGACTTAGAACAGTTTTGCAAAGGTAGGGGTTAAAATCCAACCCCAAAACAAGAGAAACGCAAGTGGAACTGCTTCTTAAAATAAATATATTGACCTACAATTTACCGCTGAGCAGTGATTGTGGAGAGCATCCCTTGGGTTTGGTCTGTTGGTGTTAAATTGTGTTTTGGGAGTTGTAGCCACTGTGGAGGAGGACAACTGAAGGACCAGGTCAAACTGGCGTTGGACTTGCTGCTTGTTGTAGGGCCCTTCCAGTCGAACTATTCTAAAAATGCCAAGTACTGTGTTTTCGAACAAGACCTGCATGCTGGCGTTCAGCTGACAGCCTGCGAGGACAGCTTGTGCCCTTGGGGTTGGGAGAGGGAAGGACTGTTAAACCAGGGTGTGAGGAACATAAATGACATGGGGAGCAAAAGTCCAGGGAGATAAGGAAGGTCAGAGACTCTTGGAGGCTTTAAAATGGAGCCTCTCAGCAGTGACCTGAAGAAGCAGAGGTGATGGCTGGGGTCTGGGTCTCCCCTTGTGGCCCAGAGACCTCAGTGTGGCTTCAGCTGAAGGACCAGTGTGGCTGGGGTAGTCACTGGTGCCCCTCTCGCTTGCTTCCACCTTCATCTCGCTTGCTGAATCAGCTGCAACTCAAGTACAGTTTTCTTATCTGTGGTGTTTAACGGCAGTATCAGTGTAAACCTCGCATGTGTAAGTGACTTTTGGCTACTAATAAATGGAAATGGGGTGTAAAAGTGATGAAAAACAATACTTGGAACCTTTATCTGTATATCTAAAAGTAGTTTCCTCATTGCTAGGAATACATGCTGTCTGCCCAAGGCATCGGGACCTGCTGACGTGACTTCTGGCTCTGATTTTCCTGGTCCGTGGGACGCTGGTGAGTGATTCTCCCATCTTAAACAAAAGTCCTGTGGGTGTTGACAGCTCCCAGTGGTTTTTGGTGGAAGCTGCATGAGGTGAGTTAGGTTGAAAAGGGCATTCTTGACACACAGTGCCTCTCAAGTCTTTCTCTTTTCCTCGGGCTTTGCCCACCAGAAGCCTGTGCTCTCCTTTGCTACAGACCTTTCCGTCCCCGCTGCTGGATGCCTGGCTTGCGTAGGTGCTATTTCAGTTTCTCAATGCCAGGCTGCAATGCACAACACCTCCTGCTTTATCAGTGCTCCCACTCTTCCAACTCGCTTGGGCAAGAAGCCTCCCATGATTTCGGCTGGTGCGATGGGTGGGATGACTGGCTGTTCCCTTGCCCCCCAGCCAGCCTGGCAT
>NW_009258323.1:40387-46606 GCF_000687185.1 Egretta garzetta
TCTGTCACCCGCTGCCAGGCGAGGGACAGGGCTTTGGGAGCTGTGTGCTACGTCAGATCTGCAAAGGCTTTGCTTCTCTGCCCTGCTGCAGGGACGGGGATAGTGCTGACATGGAGGGTTCCTTTTAAATTAGCACCCGTAGCTCCATAAATGCGCCTGCTAGCAGCATGCAGAGAAGACACAAGCATCGTCTGTATTTAGACTCGCTTAGTTTTGTGGAACATGCAGTGTCCTTGATCAGACCTGCGGGTGTTGGCTCACCTTTATGTCCCCAGAGGGATGGTGAGTATTGGCTGCCATGTGTAGAGCTTGAACGTGATGGCCTGGGCAATGTGGTCTGAGACATGCTTGCCCTTCATCCATCCTCCTTTCTGGAGCCCTCAGCACAAGAAGGACACGGAACCGTTGGAGCAGGGCCAGAGGAGGGCTACTAAAATGATCTGAGGGCTGGAGCCCCTCTGCTCTGAGGCCAGGCTGGGAGAGTTGGGGGTGTTCAGCCTGGAGAAGAGAAGGCTGCGGGCAGAGCTGAGTGCGGCCGGTCAGGGCTTCAAGGGGGCCCAGAGGAAAGGGGGGGACAAGCTTTTTAGTAGGGCCAGCTGTGACAGCACAAGGGGTAATGGCTTTAAACTGAACCAGGGGAGGTTTAGGCTGGATCTAAGGAAGAAATTCTTTACCATGAGGGAGGTGAAACCCTGGCAGGGGTTGCCCAGAGAGGGGGTGGTGGAGGCCCCATCCCTGGGACCATTCCAGGCCAGGTTGGATGGGGCTGTGAGCAACCTGGTCTGGTTCAAGGTGTCCCTGTTCCTGCAGGGGGGTTGGGCTGGGTGACCTCTGGGGGGTCTCTTCCAACCCCAAACATTCTATGATTTTATGTTTCCCATCAACCCAAGGCCCTTGTGCCCTCTTAGGATGCTTTTTAGCTTGGTGCTGTTTTCACCAGGTAAAAGATTTTATTTCTGTAGCCTGGCTCATGCTGAATGTGCTGATTAGTTCCTAACCCTGAACTTAAATCTTGATTTTGGGGACTCTTCCCTAAGGGGGAGAGCCCTTCTTAACCCTGTAGTCATGGCACACTGCTTTCCTCTAGCCTCTTGTCCTGGGATCTGGGTGCAGGCAGTTCCAGTACCTGTCTGTGCCTGATAACTGGAGTTTCAAGTTGTGTTCTCCCTGGCACGCTCAAAGGAGAGGCGATTGTTTTCCAAATGTCTCTGCTTCGTGCTCAGACGTTCGAGTAATCCTGTGGTCTGGTCAATGATGGACGGAGGAGGAGGAGGAACCTGTTTTTCTGTGCTCTGGCTGCTGCCCGGGGTGGCCGCCCACACTGTCCTCCGTGTTGACACTGCACATTACTGGGAGAGGGCACAAAAACTGGTGTGGTTGGGCTGCCTGATGCTCTTGAAATATAAACTCTTACTCACCATAGCAGGGTAGGAAGCCCTGTGTCTGTACCGGAACCACTGCACGTGCATGGCTACTGCACTGCAAGAAACGCTGCCTTCTGTTGATTTTACTTGTCGTGGATGATGGAATTTCAAGCGGGTGAAGTTATGTTGTGAGGAACATCCCTGTGACTGTGCTTGTGTGATCTTTGCAACAAAAACTTAGCCGGGAACAGGATGAGGTGGAATCCAAGGCAATGCACCAATGGCACTGTGTGCCTAAATCCCTGGGCAATGTGTAGACCTACTCATAGGAGGGGTGATGCTTAACTTTTGGTGGGTCAGGGACAGTACTTGGTGGATTCCTCTGCTCGCAGATACAGCAGTTGCCAGCACAGTAATTTCTGTTTCTTTCTGCAGCCCAAAGATAACTGGCCAGAGTGCTTTCTGTTCCAGGGCAAGCTGAGCTGGGAATGGGATCACTGCAGCTCATCTCTGGGAAGGAGAAAAGCAGAGTTACCCACAGGTTTCTTAGCAGAGGGGAACAATTTTAACTCTGCTCACCCACTCACTTCCTTCAGTAGCAGTAATGCTGCTGGAGAAGGAAGGAACTGCCTGTCGAGGGTAGGGCAAGACTGCCTTGGCATCACGTGCCATGGCTGTGCTTAGCTCTGAATTTACCCATTGGCTTGTCCAGACAGGCAAGAGAAGCAGAGACCGAGGAGCCAGCTCCTCCTAGTCGCGTTCCCTGGGCACCTACTGGAGGTAAATAGCCATCCTGGACTGGGAGAGCAGCCTGGCTGGATGGGGAGGACCAGGGGCTCAGCAGAGCTTGGCTTGGGGGTCCGATTCCCTCCTTAGGGTCCCTGATCTGCAGCAGTAGGTTGTAACTCTGACCAAAACTTCACTTCAAGGAAAAATAGCAATGAAAGTGAAGGTTTAATGGTTCCTGGGCTGGTTTTATCTTTCATCTCCTTGGGGAGAGATGACATGGGGATGTCTTCTTTGTCTTGCCTGACTTTTGCTTTGCTTCTTGCTCTTCCTGCCCTCCCACCCCCTGCCCTGACTTGGTGCTCTTGTCTCTCTTGACCCGTGGCTGCTGCATTTCTAGTTGTCCTTCAATCAGCTGATAGAGGTGTGCCGAGAAATCACTGCTCTGTTCTTAATTAAACTGAAGCTTGTCAGGAACGCTTGGGCTGGAGAGAGGTATGGGTGCATGGGCTCGACTTCAGCATGGGTGAAAGGCGGGGGGTGAGCAAGCAAAGAATTAATATAAGTAATGAATGAGAAGACATTGCTTTGATAAGCTGAGCTTCTGGAGCTTGCGTGCAAGGCAGAGAACCTTTCTGAGGAGATGGTGAGAGTTAGTCTGGACCTGGGGATGTTCACTTGTAGCTCTTACCCTCTTGTATCTGCATGTGTGCAAATATTCCTGGCTGTGGAATGGCTTCAGAGATGATGTGACTCAGTTTTTTTTCTCTCATAAATCAGAAATATCCCCCTGTGATGCTCCAGCTGTGTCTTTTTTCAGTGCAAGCAGCTCCAGGGATACACTGATTTTTTTTTTTTTAATTGGGGTCCCATCTTGCCCAAAAGCTGGCATCTCCTGTGGTCATGTTATAACGTCCCGCTTGAACTCAGGGATGAGACTTTGCCTTGTGCTGTATATTGGGAGCTGAATTTTTTCCTCCTTAACAATAAGACTCTTGTAATGCCGCCTGCTGTAGCACCAAATTCCTGGGGAATGCACTCGGTGATGAAGCTGGATCTCTTTTAAACCAGTGGGGAAGCCTGCTGTGTTTATCTATATCTTGTAACAAGGGGCTTGTGTTTCTATGGTATTGATTTAGGGTGACTAAACCAGCTCTTCTGTCACTTGCCACTTCTCTGAATGCGGCTTTCTCCAAGTCGGTGTCTTTCCCCACCCTGATAAATGAAAAGTATTGCAACTACTTAGGGAAAAGAAGGCAGCAGGGTAGAAAATCTGTAATCAGGGCAGCTCAACAAGCCTAGATAGCTGCAAGGGGATTTAAAAGTTTTGTCCTCTTCCCACGAGAGGGTTTTGCTTCACCACAAGGTAGACTTGTGAGTGTAGGGTGGGTGGTTTAGACCTCTTAGAGCAAACTTCAAACAGAATCTGCTTCCAGCACAGCTTGACCGAAGCTGCCCGGTCTCTACTTATGGGAATGACCTCAGAAGTTGTCCTCTGTCTCTTGGAGTCTCAGCAAATGAGTTTATTATTTCAAAGGCCACTGGAGCAGATTGGCAGCCTCAGAAGGGCCCTATCTTTTCCACATTATGACTTTGTGAATTCCAAGACCTTGAATCCTGGACCCTTCCTGCAGAGCTTTGGGTTGATGCCTTGCAAAGAGGAGCTGTTCTGTAGCCTCGTCTCGATATCTGAGCACTGCTGGAGTGGCTTGCTTGGCTTAATGCACTTAATTTCAAGCAAGTCTGGGGAAGGTCTGTGTTGTGATTTCTGACCTGGTTGCGTGGCGCTGAAAGGGAGCTCACATGGCTCTCCCAGCCCTCCCATCTTCTCCTGGGCAGCCTCAAAGCAGCCAGGAGTTGCTTGGGCTGAAGAGTGGGTGTTCAGCTCCTGGCGCTTGCTCCAAGTTGGGGGATGAAGGTTCAAATTTGCTTCAGCCCTGGTGAGACCCCACCTGGAGCTCTGTGTCCAGTTCTGGGCTCCCCAGTTCAAGAAAGATGAGGAACTCCTGGAGAGAGTCCAGAGGAGGGCAACAAGGATCATGAGGGAACTGGAGCATCTCCCCTAGGAGGAAAGGCTGAGGGAGCTGGGCTTGTTCAGCCTGGAGAAGAGAAGGCTGAGAGGGGATCTCATCAACACCTACAAATATCTTAAGGGTGGGGGTCATGAGGACAGAGCCAGACTCTTCCCAGTGGTGCCCAGCGCCAGGACAAGGGGCCATGGGCACAACCTGAAGCAGAAGAGGTTCCAGTTGAACGGGAGGAAGAAATTCTTGACTTTGAGGGTGCCCGAGCCCTGGCCCAGGCTGCCCAGGGGGGCTGTGGAGTCTCCTTCTCTGGAGATCTTCAACCCCTGCCTGGACGCTGTCCTGTGCCCCCGGCTCTGGGTGAGCCTGCTTGGGCAGGGGGGTGGCACTGGGTGAGCTCCTGAGGTCCCTGCCAACCCCAGCCATGCTGGGATTCAGCTCCTTTCCCAAATCTAGCCCAGGTCTGCAGCCCATCATTATTTCCATGCAGACTTTGGTAGTATTCTGCAGCTTAATCGGCTGAAGTTTTTCCTACATCTCTAGCAAAAAAAACCCCCCCAAACCAACCCCAATATAGTAGGGGTGATATGATAACCGAAACATTTCCAATATTAAAGCTGTATGGGAGTCCCCAGGGGGGTTGTGTATTCTTGCTGTGATTTCTCTCTCTGGTGGAGAGCAATGGGACAATTTGCATTCTTAGCAAGAACCTGTTTGCATAGATTTCGAAATAAGGGAGAAGCTCTTAAGGAGTGTGGTATTTGCCACATGCAGGGACAGCTCCTTTCTGTCAGCCTTCCCTGATTTTTTGGAATCTGAGAGGAAGGATTCCTCAGCTGCTCTTACCGTGGAATTGGTGATTGGGAAACAAAGGCAGAGACACAGCACCCAAACAATTTGGAGCGAGAGGAGGGGATGATTGAAATCTAGGAAGAGTTCAGGTGGCATGAAGCGTCACGGGGAGGCATCTGTGGAAATAATTGCTGTTCTGAATTGGTTGAGCAGAATATTCCCTTTGACCTGTCCTTGCTGTGCCCTGCAATTAGCTGGCTGCGATGGTGGTGGTGTTATTTGGAGGCACTAATGGCACAGGCAGAGCAACGGTGATATCAGCATGGAAATCGTGTTGACTAAGCTAAAGGCAGAGTTTCCATTGGAAACATTAGCTCAGACAAATAACTCTCCTAGATAAGAAGTGAAAATGTGGAAGAAGGAAATAGCTCTTACGTGCTACTGCTCTCTGTAGTCAGGCTCACGAGCTGACAGGGTAGGAAAGGCAGAGACATCTGCTGCTGATAATTTGTGAATGGGTTAGGGTTACAGCACCTTAATGCCAAGTTCTGCCCGGTGCAGCTGGTGTAGATTTAATTTGGGAACCTGTCCTGCCGTTGGAAATGCTTCATGCTCAGTCAGCTCTGCCATCCTGCCCAATTGCCCCCCAGGACCCCAGGGTGAGCCGGTACCTGACGGGGCAAGGATGCTCCTGCATCCTCTGGCTGAGGGCACAGACCCTGCACGGGGAGGCTGTCATCTTTAAATCTCAGTAAAGCCATAGCAGCCAAAATAAGTGCCTGCTGCCCCGGCTGTGGTGCTGTAGGGAGAGAGGCCGTGCTGGTAAATGTGTGTTTGTCCACCGCATCCATCTGAAAAGCAAACAAAGCTCTGCTGCTTACGCCCCAGCAGCAACAGCCCTGCGGTGGCCTCAGCTTGTCCTTTAGTAGCTCCAGACTTGATTTTTCTTTTCTCTTTTGATATTTTTTTTTTGTGGTGGTTGTTGATAGCTTCCCCTAGCTAGCTTTATTCTGCAGCTCTTGAATGCCGTAGGACAGTCAAACAGGATGTCCGGCAGTTGAGGATCAGGCTGAGCATGGCTTTTCTCTACTTCCCCAGCCTGTGGTAAGCCATAAAAGACGGCAAAAAAAAAAACACCAAACCAACCCTTAGTGGGATTAATTATTTTCTGTACTTTGTCCCTTTTTTTTTTTCCCCTGAGCTAATGAATACTTAGGGCAGGGATGATGCTGGCTGATAGCTGGCCTGCCTTAAGCAGCGACTCCCGGAGAAGCAAGCCGGGAGCTCTCGGCAGCCTCCTCGTGCCGCTCCGT
>NW_009258323.1:47054-53961 GCF_000687185.1 Egretta garzetta
CAGCCTCCGCTGGCCGCTCCGTAAGCAGAGCTGCCGCAGTTTTGCAGGGACGGGAGCTTGGGACATCTGATGAAGAGTCTTTGGATCTGCCCGCAGCACAGCCAGGAGCAGGCTCTTCCCCTGAATCTGGGCAGAGTGCCTTGCGGGCTGCTTCGGTGAGTCAGAAGGGAAGTTGGATGGGACTGAATCCTTCCTGTGAAGTGGCACTCGCGCACCTACTTTCGTGGTAACTTCCAAGCTGAATGATCCTTTTCCAGCATCCTCTTCAGCCCCTCAGTCCCAAGAGGGAGGTAGAACTGGGTTTCCGTGCTGGTGCCAAACCAGCTGCAGCGCAATCGGCATTGCATACTTTGATCTGCTGGGGGAAGGAGCTCAGTAGTGGCTGGCTGACATGCAAGCGTGAACACACCGCACGTGTTCGCTCTGTCTGCAGACCAGTTTTGATAAATGGGAGCATTTAGGGACAAACATGCCCAGACCAAACCCCTTGGCTGCAGCGGTGTTGACCCTCTCCACCCTTGTGGTTGTTGCAGTGCCCTCGGGCGTAGCGATGCAGGTACCCTGGAAAAAAGCTGTTAATGACTGAAACTCATCACATGAACCAGTCTGTCACCCAGGCTGTGTCTTTCCTGGGCTCTCCATCTCAGCAGAGCCGCTCACTGGGATTGCAGGCTGTTACTGGGAAGGTTTTAGGCTATCCCAGCTGCGCCGGAGAGCTGAAAAGCGCTTATGTCAAGCCTCACATCGGCTAAGCTGATGAGGTGCTGTGTCTTTGGCTGCTGGGCTAGGTCTGGAAGAAGGTCCAGAGCGTGCAGTGAAGTGGTGGGGATGATAAGCTGGGAAAACCTGGTGGCTTGTAGGGTTTTTCCTACCAGGATAGGAATAAAAAGGCTCTGCGCTGTTGTGGGCGCAGCGTAACTGGGCTTGGCAGTGATCAAGGGACTGTGTTTTAGGTAGTGCAGACAGGCAGTTACACCAGAACTTTAAATTCTGGTTGTAAATACAGCACTACACTAGCACTTAAGCTATTATTGAGATAATCCAGTTTAACATCCTACAGCTGCCTTTTTCTTTAAACAAATCATAAACACATGCAGAGTGAAAGAAAACCAACACAACTTCCACTGTGCAGATCCAATGTGTATTGGGTTTTTTTTTGTCATCTTACCCAAGCTTTCTGGCCTGCCAGGCGTGGGTTTGGCGACTGCCACCGCTTCTCGTTCATGACTAACATCCTCCCATGGCACCGCTCAGGAAATGAGGCGCTCGGCAGCTTGCTCACTGCAGGCATGGTGGTCTTCCCGCTCCAGGAGAATGCTTACTATTTTTTTTTTTAAGGTTTCCCTTCAAGCCGAATGCATTGGGAAAGGGTTTTTGCTCTTTGTGGCTTGCAGACTGGGAGGGATGGTCCCAGGTGGTGCCGCTTGCCTTGATGAAAAGCCTGTGGAGCAAATGCAGTGTCTGCAGGCAGGGGATCCTTGCTGGGAGGAGAGGCGTCCCTTGCAAAGCACGTGCCTGCTTGGTTACCTTTTTTTTTTCCCCTGCAATATGTGCAAATCAGGCACGGAGGTGGTGGTCTGTGGTGGTGCCTTTTCTTGTTCACAGAATGGCAAGGGTTGGCAGGGACCTCGGGAGCTCACCCAGTGCCACCCCCCTGCCCAAGCAGGCTCACCCAGAGCAGGGGGCACAGGACAGCGGCCAGGCGGGGGTTGAGGAAGAGTCTGGCTGCGTCCCCGTGCCCCCCACCCTTGAGATATTTGTAGGTGGTGATGAGATCCCCTCTCAGCCTGCTCTTCTCCAGGCTGAACAAGCCCAGCTCCCTCAGCCTTTCCTCCTAGGGGAGATGCTCCAGTCCCCCCATCATCCTTGTTGCCCTCCCCTGGACTCTCTCCAGGAGTTCCTCATCTTTCTTGAACTGGGGAGCCCAGAATTGGACACAGAGCTCCAGGTGGGGTCTCAGCAGGGCAGAGCAGAGGGGGAGGAGAACCTCCCTCGCCCTGCTGGCCACGCTCCTCTTGATGCACCCCAGGATGCCATTGGCCTTCTTGGCCACCAGGGCACCCTGCTGGCTCATGGTCAGCTTGTTGTCCCCCAGGACTCCCAGGTCCCTCTCCGCAGAGCTGCTTTCAGGGGATCTCAATTGAATGATTCAATACAACTTGCTTGAAGTGCCAG
The DNA here is from genome assembly GCF_000687185.1 of Egretta garzetta. Taxonomy (NCBI): domain Eukaryota; kingdom Metazoa; phylum Chordata; class Aves; order Pelecaniformes; family Ardeidae; genus Egretta; species Egretta garzetta. The sequence goes on from NW_009258323.1 coordinate 49,230, forward strand.
CTCCTAGGATGACTGAGCAAACAAGGAATCTTGTGGTGTTTGTGTGATAGAGACAATAATGGGATCTGTGGAGCCCAAATACCATAGCTGGCCTCATCCAACATGTGGGACCCCTGTCTCTTCCATGTCTGAACTTGGCTTTGCTAGGGCTGGGAGCTCAGAAGCTGCTGGGCTTGGCTTTTCTTCCCCCCCTCTGGCTTCCTGCTCTCCCGTTCCTGGGTTATGGTGCCCTAGCACGGGTACGTTTGATCTGCCCTGCTGTTTGCTCTATCGGTTGGCAAACTTTCACCTTTCCCTCTCCTTATTTTCCTGGCTTGAGCTCTGGAGAAGCTAGAGCTGCTGCAAACCCCCGCCCCCCTGCATCAGGGGGATCTTCTATTTAAGAAGCATCTTCTGGGGATGGGGCAGGTAGCCCCTGTGCTTTGGGTGCTGAATGGGGGAGAGGGCTCTGACAAGGCTGGGAGAGGTGTCTCCTGCTTTCCTGTTCCACCTGAAAGCTGTCGTGATTTCCCACAACAGGGGAAGTAGAATTGTTTAGCCCATTCCTGGAAACCAGCCCTGGTCCGGCCGGATGGAGCCTGGCTGATGGGAAGGGGGTCCCAGCTGCCCTGAACCGCCCCTGGGGGACCATGGTGATGCTGGACCCTGACCCTGGGGTCACCAGTGTTCCCCACTTTGGGCCAGCTCAGAGACACAAATGGACAAGAGCCATTGCTGTGCCTGTACCAGCTCAAACTGAAGGAGGTTAGGAATGGGATTTTTTTTTTAGGTCTGACTGAGTAGTTTTGGCTCTCTTTCCCAGAAAACAAAAATTCCTACTGCTGCAGTTGATGTGGCAGAGATGTGTGTCCTTAAATAAGTGCATGATGCTTTGGGGGGCTGCTTTGCACATAGATGTGTGTCCTTAAATAAGTGCGTGATGCTTTTGGGGCTGCCTTGCACAATGTCAGGTTGTGAATTGTTGCTCGATCCTTTCTTTGAAACCCGAGTCCATGAGAGCAATGCTTTTCTGAAACTGTTCTCCTATCTAAAAGCTTGTTTTGATGAGTTTTACCCTAGAAATGTCTTTCGGGATCTGAACCATCTAGTTGGCGGTGTCCCTGCTGACTGCAGGGGGGTTGGACTCGATGACCTCTAGTGGTCCCTTCCAACCCAAAACATTCTATGATTCTATGATTCTATGATTCTCCTATCTAAAAGCTTGTTTTGATGAGTTTTACCCTAGAAATGTCTTTCGGGATCTGAACCTCTAAATGAATCGGTGTTGCAGGTGTGAAATATCAAAATGCAGCAGCTCCTTTACTCCATGTGATGTTACAAGCGATTTAGGGCCTTGCTCGCTCATGATTAGTGATCATGGGCATTAGTAGCTGGTTTAACCTAGAAGAGAGGGTTCAAATAAGGAGGAAGAGCCCCCTACCCTAGAAATGTCTTTCGGGATCTGAACCTCTAAATGAATCGGTGTTGCAGGTGTGAAATATCAAAATGCAGCAGCTCCTTTACTCCATGTGATGTTACAAGCGATTTAGGGCCTTGCTCGCTCATGATTAGTGATCATGGGCATTAGTAGCTGGTTTAACCTAGAAGAGAGGGTTCAAATAAGGAGGAAGAGCCCCCAGGTCAGGAGGTCTCTACTAAAAAGACCACTCAGGAGGTCCAAAAGCCCGATGGCGCCCACGGCAGCCCGTGACTCAATGTCGGAGGATGCTCCACCCTTCCCAGCCCCTGTTTCTTTCCAGTTCCCATGCCGCAGTGCTCACCGGTCCTTCACCAGCATTGAAACTCGCTGGCTTTCAGGCCAACTCTTACCTCTTCTGCTGCGTTTGCTCCTCGGGGCAGGGACGGGGGTCTGTGGGCGCTCCTGTGATGCTGCAACTTGAGCACTCCTCCTCCTCTGTTATTACTCTTATCGGCGGCCGATGGCCTCTGCTCCAGGTGGGGTGTGCCAGGCTTGCTCATCCCGGTTGGCAGACGGTCTCGAGACCTGGCTCCATTGCTGCAAACTCTTGCATCAAGTTGGTCCAGAGAGGATGAGCAATTGGATTGAGGCTCATAGGTTGGGAACGAGGGCAGAGCCTGAGCCAGGCCGATGCCAAACACCCCCTTGAGGTCTTCCCGCGGCCAGCCCAGATGGCGTCAATAGGTGCTGGCTTGTGCTGAAAAGCTGCAATGCAGGGAAGATGAAGAAGGGAAGCTCTACCAGTTGCAGCTGCGTGAAAAGTTGCTTTCATTTATTTGTTGAAGGAGAGTTTGAGAAGGGGCTCACTGCTCGCTTAAAATCCCATATTAAAGTGATCTAGCTGCCGCTAACGTGGCACCGGTGGGGTCTTTCTTGGCTCGCAGATCCAGATGGGTTGCTGCAGTGAGTGCTCCTGCATAATTTTTGTGGCTTAAATGACAAAGCGTCGTGCCAGTGGGGAGCCAGGTTGGAGGCATTTTTGATGCGGTGCCCACGCTGTAATCTGGAAATCTGGTTACTTCATTCCTTCCAGTCAGGGGAATGGCACTTAAAAATATTTTCTGCTTTTACCTGCACATGTAAGGATTTGTTGCCTGATTGCAACGCGAGATCCCTTAAAGATCCTTGGCTAACATGGTAGAAGAGCTTGTAAATGGCCAGGTGTTTTTCCTTTTGCCTCTCCACGCAAGTGAAGCTGCTCAGGGTTTGCACTGCAACGCTAGTCTCCGGCCAGCCCTTGTCCCTGCCCTACGCCAGCTCCCTTGGCCCTTTTCCCAGGTGGTTGAGCAGGCTTCCCATCCAGGGTTGATGCAATTTGGACTTCGGCCCCTGGCTCCTGTCTTGCAGCAGGTGAGAAGAAGCGTGTCCACCATCCTTAGACCTGCCTTGCACCCATGTTTGCTTGAGGACTTGTTGCTGTGCCGTGGGATGTGGGAGGCTGGATGTGCTTTGCAGCTCCTCTGTGCCTGCAGGCTCTCCTGATGCTGCTCCAACACCTTGGGAGAGCCATCAACCTTCTCAAAAGAGTTGGGAAGGGCAATATCGCCGCGGTGATGACCCTGGAAACCCAAACCTGGGTATTTGGGGACTGGCCCGTACATCCCCTCTCCTCCCTCCTGGTTTCCCAGATTCTGGATGCCATGGCAAAGACGCCCTGCGGTGCTGGAGGCACAGGGTCACAGCGCGGCCCCAGGAGGCTGGCGAGAGCCCCACTGTGCTGAGAGCAGACCTGGTCTTGCTCTGTCAACACTTATTTTTTTTTTTTTTCCTTAGCTTTGCTGCCAGGGATGTGGCTGCTCAGATGTCTGCTCCTAACCGCATTACTGGGGAGCGCTGGTGGCTGTAATTGAGTTCAGCTTGTCCCGGGGCTTGCTCACTCCCATACCACAAAGCGTTTACGGAGCTCATAAGTGTCTGATTCCTTACAAGCCATGAGATTAGCATCCTGTTCCATAGAGAAGGGGTGGGTTTTTTTAAGTCTCTCTGACCTTCTTGAAACTAATAGTGGCAGCTCCTTGGTTTGTCACACAGCTGGACCTTCCTCTGAATGCCTCATTGCAGTGACATGTTGGCAGACTGGGAGTGTCTGGGCTCTCCAGGATAGGAATTGTCATGCTTACGTGTTGCCTGGCATGGAGGAGCCTCCAACCTTGGTCTGGAGGCGTTAGCAGAGGCTCCAGGAGAGGTTTACACCTGATCAAATTAATGGAGGAAGGGGTGGCATGAGCTGATTTGCATCAGGTAATAAATAGCTGCCAGTCTTGTGACTTGCCAGGCTTGCAAGATCTCCTTGCCCAGCTCCCAGGAGGTTGCAGTGCTCCGAGTCTTGCAAAAAACCCCATGTTCTTCCAACACAGAAATGGAGGTGAGCGGTGGCAAGAGGGACCCAAGCATGTGGCAGCACAGGGAGCTTCACCCCCTACATCCCTCCATGTGCAACCCATAGGGCCACCATCCAGGTATGGGCTGGTGCTGGGCTCATGTGGGAGCAGCGCCTCGTTGTCCCAGGAGGCTGTTAATCTGCTGTCTAATAAATCTAATGGAAAGCAGCTCAATAACAGGGCTCCCTGGAGCTACAGAAGGAAATTATTTAATTGTCTCTTAATGGAGAAAGGGGTTGCGCGCGTGCTGCAACCAGAGGTTATGAATAGGCTGATTTGTACTGGAAAAAGCTTCTTAAAATGCAAGCATTGCTTGCCAGAGGCTCTGCAGAGCATCATTTTGTTTTGACATGTCAACAGTGGTGTTAATTGAGTGCGAGCCAGGAAAATAGTAAAAACCTCCATGGAAATGAATGGATCTCTCTAAGTCTTAGCAGAGCCTTCAGTAGCAAGTCAGAGCCATGCCAGGGGTGAGGATTTACTGAGACTTTGGAAACCAGCCTGCGCCTTTCGGGCTATGCGGGTGAAGATTTTTTTTTTGTTTTGCTTGGCAAATAAATTGACCGAAAAATGCATTTGGATGGAGCAACAAAGATATCAAGAACGTGACAAATACTTCCATGGTATTGTAACGGCATCCTGAAAAATGTTGAACGATGTTGGCCTCAAAACTCCAAAGGCTTCAAGGCCTCCTGAATGAAATGTCACTCTTGTTTTCTGGGAATGGTAAGGAACAACTTGGTTTCTCCCCCAAATTTCAGCAGTCTGAGCCCCCTGGGGAGCCGTTGGCTGAATACAAACCCACATCTTTGGCCAGACAAAGCCCTGGTCTTGCTGGTTGGTATTTCTTACACTGGGTGTTCATGTTAAAATGTCTTTCTGGCTTTGCTCG
>NW_009258323.1:54169-55770 GCF_000687185.1 Egretta garzetta
ACTCTGCCCTGCTGAGACCCCACCTGGAGCACTGGGTCCAGTTCTGGGCTCCCCAGTTCAAGAAGGATGAGGAACTCCTGGAGAGAGTCCAGAGGAGGGCAACAAGGATGATGGGGGGACTGGAGCATCTCCCCTAGGAGGAAAGGCTGAGGGAGCTGGGCTTGTTCAGCCTGGAGAAGAGCAGGCTGAGAGGGGACCTCATCACCACGTGCAAATATCTCAAGGGTGGGGGTCACGAGGAGGGAGCCAGCCTCTTCCCAGTGGTGCCCAGTGCCAGGACAAGGAGCCATGGGCACAACCTGAAGCAGAAGAGGTTCCAGTTGAACGGGAGGAAGAACTTGTTGACTTGGAGGGTGCCCGAGCACTGGCCCAGGCTGCCCAGGGGGTCTGTGGAGTCTCCTTCTCTGGAGATATTCAACCCCTGCCTGGACGCTGTCCTGTGTAACATGCTCTGGGTGAGCCTGCTTGGGCAGGGGGGTGGCACTGGGTGAGTTCCTGAGGTCCCTTCCAACCTAGCCGTGCTGGGATTCTGTGGAAGTGTGGGGCACCTGAAGCCTGGCTGATATCTGAGCAGCAGCTCCACAACCTCCCACACTGGGGTTTACGCATTGGTCTCTAGTGCTGGTTTCTGGCTCTGGTTTTGTCTGAGCTGGTGCATTAACCCCAGCTCTGCCTATTGCTGTGGCTACTGGAGTGATGTCCTGATTGAAGGAGGCGTTTTGGAGCCGTGATGCCAGGAGGGAAGCCTGCTCCTGTGCAGATGCTGAGTGGGAGCGACTGAGGCTTTCGGCTGGAGCAGTCGTCTTCTGGAGCCCTTTCCCTTCTGCCAGGTCCTGATGAGCTGTGAGTGAGGGTTTTGCAAGTTGGTGAGAGAAAAAGGAAAGTGAGAAAACACTTCAGCAAAATACTTCCTACCAGTTTCTGAGTGGTTACAGAGGGTGCTTAGAAATAAAGATGGACTCAAAAGCGAAGGATCCTCCTTTGGGCTCGGCGTAAAGGAGGAAGAAGAGCAGACAGTGCGCCCGTTTCCCTCTATTAGCAGGCAACTTTCCTCATGCTCTCATTTCATAGAATCATTTAGGTTGGAAAAGCCCTTTAAGATCACTAAGCCCAACCGTTCCCCTACCCCTGCCATCCCACCCCCAAACCCTGTCCGTCTGCCCAGCTGTTAAACACCCGCAGGGATGGGGACTCGACCCCTTCCCTGATGCAACGTTGGGCCAACTTCTTCCCCAGGTTCCTCTCTTGCACCCCACACGGCAGGTCCCAGCGCTCATGCAGCCACCCCATGGTCACTGGGCTGTGGCTTCAATGGCTGCTACACTGATTTTTTCAGGATGACTTGCCCAATTTCCTTTAAGCTGGGATATGTTTGGGGGATGGCAGTGTCCTCCAGAGGATGGATGCTCCCCACCTTGTACAGTTGTTTTGCTTCTACCAGATGTGTTTTAATTTCCCGGCCGTGCGCTGCTTTCCCTGAGCACAGCTGTCAAACGCAGGGCTCTCGGCCAGCAGCGTGCAGCTCCGGCCACTCTTTGCCACCAGCCACCTCCTTTGGGAAGCTGCCGCCTGCCCCCGGTCCCCATCTGCGAGGCTCCCGG
>NW_009258323.1:58029-58530 GCF_000687185.1 Egretta garzetta
AGTTGAACGGGAGGAAGAACTTGTTGACTTGGAGGGTGCCCGAGCCCTGGCCCAGGCTGCCCAGGGGGTCTGTGGAGTCTCCTTCTCTGGAGATATTCAACCCCTGCCTGGACGCTGTCCTGTGTAACATGCTCTGGGTGAGCCTGCTTGGGCAGGGGGGTGGCACTGGGTGAGTTCCTGAGGTCCCTTCCAACCTAGCCGTGCTGGGATTCTGTGGAAGTGTGGGGCACCTGAAGCCTGGCTGATATCTGAGCAGCAGCTCCACAACCTCCCACACTGGGGTTTACGCATTGGTCTCTAGTGCTGGTTTCTGGCTCTGGTTTTGTCTGAGCTGGTGCATTAACCCCAGCTCTGCCTATTGCTGTGGCTACTGGAGTGATGTCCTGATAGAAGGAGGCGTTTTGGAGCCGTGATGCTGGGAGGGAATCCTGCTCCTGTGCAGATGCTGAGTGGGAGCGACTGAGGCTTTCGGCTGGGGGACGGGGCTCTCTCGGCGCTTTA
>NW_009258323.1:58555-61768 GCF_000687185.1 Egretta garzetta
GAGCGTCTGAGGCTTTCGGCTGGAGCAGTCGTCTTCTGGAGCCCTTTCCCTTCTGCCAGGTCCTGATGAGCTGTGAGTGAGGGTTTTGCAAGTTGGTGAGAGAAAAAGGAAAGTGAGAAAACACTTCAGCAAAATACTTCCTACCAGTTTCTGAGTGGTTACAGAGGGTGCTTAGAAATAAAGATGGACTCAAAAGCAAAGGATCCTCCTTTGGGCTCGGTGTAAAGGAGGAAGAAGAGCAGACAGTGCCCCCGTTTCCCTCTATTAGCAGGCAACTTTCCTCATGCTCTCATTTCATAGAATCATTTAGGTTGGAAAAGCCCTTTAAGATCACTAAGCCCAACCGTTCTCCTACCCCTGCCATCCCACCCCCAAACCCTGTCCGTCTGCCCAGCTGTTAAACACCCGCAGGGATGGGGACTCGACCCCTTCCCTGGGCAGCCCCTTCCAGTGCCTGACAGCCCCAAGGGGAAGGAGTTGTTCCCCATGGCCAACCCAAACCTGCCCTGATGCAACTTTGGGCCAACTTCTTCCCCAGGTTCCTCTCTTGCACCCCACACTGCAGGTCCCAGCGCTCATGCAGCCACCCCATGGTCACTGGGCTGTGGCTTCAATGGCTGCTACACTGATTTTTTCAGGATGACTTGCCCAATTTCCTTTAAGCTGGGATATGTTTGGGGGATGGCAGTGTCCTCCAGAGGATGGATGCTCCCCACCTTGTACAGTTGTTTTGCTTCTACCAGATGTGTTTTAATTTCCCGGCCGTGCGCTGCTTTCCCTGAGCACAGCTGTCAAACGCAGGGCTCTCGGCCAGCAGCGTGCAGCTCCGGCCACTCTTTGCCACCAGCCACCTCCTTTGGGAAGCTGCCGCCTGCCCCCGGTCCACATCTGCGAGGCTCCGGTTAGTCAGACGGGGCTGGAGGCCAGAGCTGGAGATGTTTCCTGCTTGGGGTTAATGACTCTTCCAGTCGCAGCCATGGAGGCTGTGCGTGCGCAAGGGTTGCGTCGCTGCTCCGTCGCATGCTGGTGGGAGACGGGCCGGCTGTGCTGCAGGGATGTACCGAGTGGGAGGCACAGCACCACCTCAGGATGGGTCTTCCTGGCAGCAGTGGCCAGCAGAAGTGAGTCGTTCCTCCCGGTAAGCCAGGGAGGGGTGCGCAGGGGTGCTTCTGCCTTCCCACATCTTCCCAGCTTCCCAGGTACGAGGGATCTATTGCAACCCTGGCCTAAATAACAGCATCTGGTAGGGAGGCTGGAGCTGAGCTACCAGCTGCAGCCCTTTGCCTAGCAGTCAGCAGGCTTATTTGTGCTGGTTTTTCCCTCTCCGTATCTCCCGCAGGTGAGCTTTTCCCATGTCTCTAAACCTTGACCATGGTGGCTTCTGTGCCGCTTCATCTGGCAACATCCCAGCTCCGGCTGTGAATTAAAATCACGCAGCCCTCCCTGGAAGCATCTTGTGGCTGTTCGAGCTTTGCCGCTGCGACAGCTCCGTACAACCCCCAAAAAAGGATCATCTGCAAGTTGAAATTTCCTGAGCTATGCATGGATTTGGTGCCTCGGGAACGAGGTGATGGGAAGCCTTGGATTTAGTGAAGCATGGCTGCTCAGAGCCAACGCCGAGGCTTTGCTGGGGCAAGGAAGGAGCCAGACTCTTCCCAGTGGTGCCCAGCGCCAGGACAAGGGGCAATGGGCACAACCTGAAGCAGAAGTGGTTCCAGTTGAACGTGAGGAAGAACTTGTTGACTTTGAGGGTGCCCGAGCCCTGGCCCAGGCTGCCCAGGGGGGCTGTGGAGTCTCCTTCTCTGGAGATCTTCAACCCCCGCCTGGACGCTGTCCTGTGCCCCCTGCTCTGGGTGAGCCTGCTTGGGCGGGGGGGGGGGACAGGGTGAGCTCCCGAGGGCCCTGCCAACCCCTGCCAGTCTGGGATTCTGTGACAGCAGCGTTGCTTGCAGCTCTGCTATAACCAGCTACAAAGCTGCTGTGACCTTTCTGGTTCCCGCTCGAAAGAGGTCAGGAGCTTCTAACACAAATTATTTTGCTTCTTCCAAAAGGTGAAGGCTAAATGTCAGGTTTCATGAATGAGTGACCTTTTATGGGGGTGGAGGGAAACTCCTGTGTGTGCTCCACCCCGCGCACCGCGACATCACTTCCATTATGGGGCTGAGTAATGTTTTCCCAGAAGTCAGAGATGGTAGGTTGAAGCAGCGCCGTCATCCATGTGGGAATTGTGTCTGGCACAGACTTATTACTCTCTAATGAACATCAGTGACCAAATCACCTCTTACTTTTTTAATTGAGGGCAAGAGGCATGAGGAAGGTGGGGGGAGACCCCTCCTAGGTTGACTGGTTGCCATCAGCACCTCCTTTCCTCATCCCTCATGATGCTGGAGGTGTCAGCATCCCCATGCGTGGTCTTGGAAGGTGTGATAGAGCAGGGAGCAATACCAAGCACTGGAGAAGTATTAAACGGGGCATCAGGATGCCTGCATGGCAGGGAGAAGGTTTGCTGAGGTCTCCGCAAGGGTCTCCACCCAAAAGCAGCCCTGCTGCTTGCTGGAGAGAGATGGCCTGTGTGACCAACAGAGCAGCTTCCAGTTTGGGTGCTCGGCGGGTGTTTTGCCACGGTCCGGTATGTGGCGGCTGTCGGCACTCCTGGAATCCAGCCCTTCGGGAAGGCAAGCCTGTTCGGGGCTGTCTGTGCCCTACTTCCCCCTGCAGACCTCAAAACCTGGTGGGACAGAGGCAGACGCCCAGCAGGGTGCTTGGGAGCTGGCCTGAGCAGGTTTCCATCAAGCATGGGTCAGTCTCGGGGTTATCCCAGATCCAGAAGCTCCACCGTGCACTGCTTTCCCAGGGGGAGATCCCTAAGTGCTGCTCTTGGCCGGTCACCTCGTGACATGACCCTCGGTGGTAGCTGCGGCACCATCCCGCAGCGCTCAGGGAAATGAAACCTCCCATCTGGAGGCGCGTTTTGTGAGCTGGCCAGCCGTGGAACATGGTTTGCATCCACAGCTCTCCTTGCTTTGCCCCTGTATTGTGGCACCTTCATCGTTTAGGGCTGTGAGTTTGTGTCGAACAGTGGGGGGACCCACGGGGACGAGCCAAGCCACCCGCCCGTTGCTAGTACAGGTTAGCCAGGCCTTGAGGAGAAGCTCAAGGAAGGCAAAGCACCTTGATAAAACCAGTAGGAATAGGGAAGTGATCGTGCCCCTG
>NW_009258324.1:0-228 GCF_000687185.1 Egretta garzetta
CCTCGGGGAGGTGGGGGGGCCCTGTTGGTGGAAAGCTCAAGGGGCTTCACTGTGGGACTTGAGCCTCTCTCCTGCTTTGACCAGTTCCTTTCACGCAGTAGTGACGTCCTCCTGCCCCAGCGGGGGCCTTGCATTGCCTTATGATGGACAGTGTAGAATCAGAATCATAGAATCATTGTTTGGGTTGGCAAAGCCCTTTGAGCTCCCCCAGCCCAACCGCTCCCCCAC
>NW_009258324.1:8941-9224 GCF_000687185.1 Egretta garzetta
CCCTTTAAGGTTGCAGCATTTTCCAAGCCGGGTTTCAAGCCCGGGGGGGCACGGACACGCTCAGGCAATCCCGCCATGTGTTTACAGCTCGGCTCCCGGCGTTATTTAGGGATTGTAAAACCACAGCAGCTCGCTCCCTCTCGCTCGCCGCAGCCAATTTTTTCCTCCATGCAGCTCTCATTGCAGCGGCAAAGGTCAGCCCTGCTCCTTTGAAAGCAGCAACCCCCCCCTCCCCGTTATCAGATTTAGGAATCCTGGGGGGGAGGCTGAAGCTGGAACGTGG
>NW_009258324.1:9765-10041 GCF_000687185.1 Egretta garzetta
GGGGGGGTGTGCTGGCGATGGGATGAGCCCTATGGAAGAGGGTTAGGAGTCATGGCACCAGGGTGAGCTCCATGGGAGAGGACTGGGGGTCAGAGCAATGGGATGAGCCCCATGGCAGAGGGATGGGGATCACAGGAGGGGGCTGGAGCCCCTGGCAAAGGGGCGGGTGGTCCTCTGGGGTGCCCTGCTCTGGCAAGGGCTCCCCATGGGGGCATGGCCATCGATGGGGTGACCGAGGGACAGTGGAGCGGTGGCTCCATGGGGTCTCTGGAGAGG
>NW_009258324.1:13553-15214 GCF_000687185.1 Egretta garzetta
CTGCGTTTCTTTCCACCTCCCTAACGAGGGCAAACCGGGCCAGGGCAGAGCCCCCGAAACGCCCCCAGCGGCGGCTCCCCTGGCGTTCGTTTCCTCTCCGCTGCATTCGCCTCGTTACGTCCTACTTCTCTAACGAAGGGCCATGGAGAGGAAGCCTTGCAGAAGCCCGTCCTGGCAGCAGTCTTCCCGCTGCCAACCCTCGCAGCAGCTCCAGCAGAACACGATTTCCTCGGCGTCGGGCAAGACCCAGGTCCTGTATTTGGACCGGCGTAAGCCACGCAGCCCTCCCTCCCCTCCCGCCGGGACGGGCCCCAGGCACCCCCTGGTTTTCCATGTAGCAGGGTCGCAAGCTAGGCTGTCCCACGCCTTCCTTTGAAACACCAGCAGAACGCTCGGGTTTTTCCCGCACCGTCAGGACCCAATGGATTTCAAGGCACATCTGAGCATCCCAAGCTCTCCCCGTGTGCTGGCAGCTGAGCGGCCGCCCCCCTGTGGCCAGACGAAGCCGTCCCGGTGCCCGTGGGGCGGTTTTGTCATCGCCCTGTCCTGTTGCAGCAGGGTTTCTGAACACCAGTGTGGATATCCACCATCACAGGCTCATCCTTAGCAACGCGCTGATGCCCCGATCACCTCCTCTTTATTGCTGCTAGGGAGAAACCCCTGCCCTTTCCCTTTTCTCCACGGTCCAGGGAGCTCCCCCCTCCCCTGGCCTCCCTCACCAGCTTCTCCCAGCTCCTGCATGCTCCTTCGCCTCCCTCATCGCCTGATAACGGCCGGCAGATCCGTGTGAACCGCCCCGTGTGTGGGGCCACGTGAGCCCCCCGGGCTGGGGCGCAGCGCTGGAAAAGGGACGGATGAACGGACGCCACCCAGGCTGTGTGGTTGGCGAGGAGCAGCTCTGAGCCCCCCCCGCCGGCCTGGGCGACGGGCAAGCTGCCCCTTCTCCATAATGAAATCCTTCCCCCCATAGGCACAGCCAGGGGCTTTTCTTGGGGTTTTCTGTTTTCTTTTAGAGCCAGCCGGGCAGACCGAGCAGCATCGAGAGGTCTTCGCTGCCACAAGGGCTCCAGCTCTGCAGTGGGAGAGCTCTTCCAGACCACCAGGTCCATGCTGGGATGATGCGTGTGCGGTCCAGGGAGGGGGACACGTTGCTGATCTGGACCTGTTCTTCTATACATCGACATCTTCTACGCGTCCTCCTGTCCAGCCTTCAGCACTGCTCCTTTCTCGGGCTGAAGGTGCCGGCTGGTGGCAGCCTCCCCCATTGCCCTCTGGGTGCCAACACCATTCCCAAGGGGACAGGAGCTCTGGCGAGGGAGCGCAGCCAGCTCTGCTCTGCCCAAGGAGCCCCTCTCCGGCAGCCTTGGGAGCAAACCCAGGAGCCCAGAGAAGCCCTGGTGCTCCTCACCATGGGATGGTGGTCAAAAGCTGGAGCTGGCCCTGCAGTGGCCTGGGGGCTTGCAGTTCGTGTTGAGAAGGTGCCCAGCACCGAGAGGGCATCCAGCACACTTGGGACGTGAAGGGAATCCCACTGTGAGATGACCACTCGCTTAGACCTTCAGGTCTTCAGAGTTGCCAGCCCGGCTCCTCAAGCACGTCACCACCTCGGCCTCGCTTCACGCCACCGCGTGGCTTTTCTGCCCAGGGGGGGAGCCGGTCCC
>NW_009258324.1:15251-15893 GCF_000687185.1 Egretta garzetta
TTCTCAGGCCGGCATCGCCTGGGGACAGTGCTCGACGGAGGGTGGCCTGAGCCTGAACCGCAGTCACGCTGGGCCTGACCCAGAGGGGGTGGTTTCAATGAGGTGCAGGAAAAAACGAGCCAGGCGAGCCCTCCGGCCACGGGAGACAGCAGGAGAGGGCTGGGAGGAACGGCAAGGGCGGGGGGGGCACCCTGAGAGGAGGAGCCCGCGCTGGCGGGAGGCTGGGGGGGTGAAGGTGCCCCAAGGTGTGTTTAATTCTCCGGGTGGCTTCAGCAAAGGACGCCCTAGCAGCACGGCGCCGTCTCTCCCAGCTGTGCTTGTCTGCAATACAGCCATCCCTGCTTCCCCAAAATACTTGGGAGGGCTGGAGTAGGCCAACTCCACCACCCTCATTGATGCTGCAGGGAGCCTATTTTAAGCCTTGCTAACGTAGGAGGATTAAATTTGGCTGGCTGAGGCACGTCCTGCTCCCAGCTGTCCCCCAGCCTCCCCTGAGGTTGGCAGCTCTGCTGCAGGCTCGGCTCGTGATGCCGGAGGCTGCCCTGGGCCTCCGGGGTCGGCCGCCCTGCAGGAGGGGAACCTGGAGCTGGGGCGTCTTCTGGGCCGCAGAGGCGCCCGGCTCAGATTGCTGCGGAAAGCCCT
>NW_009258324.1:16185-16891 GCF_000687185.1 Egretta garzetta
TGCGCTCCTCGCTCTCGCCGTCGCTCCCGCCGACCCCCGCAAACGCCCCACGTCCCCGGTCGAGCGCGTTGTTTTATTAATTTATAGAGTGCTGGTTGCTGGAGGCCTTGCAGAAGAGCCTGACGGAAAATTGCCTTTTGCCTGCACAGATTTATCTGCCCGCAGCCTGCAGCGTGTGTATTTAAGCGAGCGTCACACCCAGCCATCGCCGGCTGCATTACCAAACGCCGTCTGGAGGCTGGGCAACGAGGGACAAATGTTCGGCCGGAGGAAATGAGGCAAGCGGTGGAGGGGAGAGCGCTGATTTACACCCGGCGGGGCGGCCGGCGACCTCCTCCCGAGCACCGCACCGGCCTCTGCCGCCGGTTCCTGCTGCCACAGGGACCGTGGCTCGCCGGCTCTTCCTCCGCTTGCTCATTTGGAAGACGGGGGTAATAATACCCATCACCTATTTGCGAGGCTGTTGTGAATTTTCATGAGCTACCATCTGAACGGGGCTTTGAGCAGGAAAACTGCTGTATCAGCTCTAGGCAATGATAAACAATACTCAGCATTTACATATTCAAAGCACTTTGATTAACTCTTGGGGTTTAAGGACTTGAGTCGATTCCCACCCGACCGTAATGGCAGCTGGACGGGGTTAGCGGCGGCGCTGGGTGCGGGCTGGGGGGAGAGCTGGGGCTTCACCCCGGAGGTGGGGGAAGCC
>NW_009258324.1:18245-18549 GCF_000687185.1 Egretta garzetta
ACACGGCCATCGCTCCCGGGCGGCGGCAAGCGGCGAGCTGGGCTGCGCTGGCCGTGGCGCATGTGCACTGCGAGCCAGCCCCTTCGCTTTCCTATATTAAAAAAGGTTTCCCTGCCGCCAGGAAGGAAACTTTGGGCAACGTCCCCCGTGCAGCAGCCTGGAAGCAGCAGCCGGAGCCAAGCCCTCGCCAGCTCTGGGGCCGGCAGATGCTGAGGGCTGGCGGGGCTGGGGCGAGTGTGGGGGCTGCGTGGGCACAACGGCTCCGGCCCTGTCCCCGCGCCCGTGGCGGAGCTCCCTGCGCTCG
>NW_009258324.1:20061-21115 GCF_000687185.1 Egretta garzetta
GGCACTGGACCCAGCACGGGACCGGGCACTGAACCGGGCAGCAGACCGGGCACAGACTGGGCACGGAACCAGGAACCAGACCGTGCACTGAACCGAGCACTGGACCGGGAACCGGACCAGGCGCTGAACCAGGCACCAGACAGGGCACGGAACCAGGAACCGAACCGGGCACTGGTCCCAGCACTGGACTCGGCACCAGACCGAGCAATGAACCGAGCACCGGACGCGGCACCGGACCCACCACTGAACCAGGAGCCGGACCGTGCACTGAACTGGGAACCAAACGGGGCACCAGACCCGGCACCGAACCCAGCACTGGACGGGGCACTAAACCGGGCACAGACCAGGGGCTGGACCGGGAACCGAACCGGGCACTGAGCTGAGCACCAGATCCAGCACCGAACTGAGCACCGAACTGGGCACCAAACTGGGCGCCAGGCCTGACACTGAAAGGAGAGCCGGACCCAGCATGGCACTGAGCACCAAACAGGGCACCGAACTGGGCGCAGAACCAGGCACCGCTGCAGCAGGCACTGCACCGGGTACTGGAGCCTGCAAAGAACTGGGCACTGGGCTGGGCACTGCTGCAGCGGGCACTGCACCGGGCACCAAACTGGGCACCAAACCAGGGAAAGAACCAGGCACCGTGGTGGGCGGTGCTGAGCCAGGCACCAAACCTGGCACCGAACCTGGCACCGAACCTGGCACTGCTGAGGCAGGGACTGAGTGGAGCATGGGGCCGGGCAGCACCACACCGGAACCCAAACCAGGCACCACCTCAGGCAGAGCCGTGCCGGCACCAAACCGGCCAGCGCTGCACCAGGCACCGAACCAGACACTTAACCGGGCACTCTGCTGGGCACAACACCTAACTGGGCACCGTGCCGGGCAGCACCCTGGAGCACCCGGCTGGGAAGTGCCGCACCAGCACCGAACTGGGCACTGAACCGGGCACAGTGCCAGGCAGCGCCACACCAGCACCGAACTGGGCAGTGCGGTGCCGGGCAGTGCCGTGCTGGGCACCACACAGGTCGCTGCCACACTGGGCGCCATG
>NW_009258324.1:21607-22345 GCF_000687185.1 Egretta garzetta
GCCGTTTGCCCGGCGGGCGCCCCCGCCAGGCCTGCGGCCCCCCCAAAAGCGGCCGGCAGCGCCGGGGGGTGCCGCGGCCGTGGTGCAGCTGCAGGAGGATCGCCGGCTTGCGTTCTTTCCGTGATAGCGCCGAAATACGGCCAAACACTGCCTCCATTATCTCCCCCTCGGTGCTCGGCCTGGGCGGGAGAGCGACCCGGGCATGTTTTGAAACGCAGCCTTTGCGCTAGGTACACAAACCGGCGACTTTTGCTTACCACGGAAACGCTCGCCGCCGACTTAATAGAGCAGCTTTTGATTGTGTGGGTAACGCTTTCGAAACCCGTCCGCTGCTCGCCTCAACCGCTTCGCAACGGGCAAGGCAAACAGTCGGCAAACACGGCTGGCGGCAGCCCGGTTTGAAATGGGCTCCTCATAAAGGTCCCGCCGGAGGAGCTGCCCTTCCACCCCGCGGGCAGAGCTCCGGTGACGCGTTTTTGCGAGGCATCCTTGGTGGAAAAAGCCGGGGAAGGGGGATTTTTAAGTATGCAATGCCCTGGCACTGAGAACTTGGGCGGATGGTTCCAAAGGAGCTGGAGGGAGCGGGAGAGGGAGAAGCGTTGGGAGCAGTAGGGAAGGTGGGAAGCTGGGGGCTCCTGGGCTGCGTTCGGAGCCGTGGGGCACCCGTCCCCACCGCTGGACCTCAGCCCCCGGCTGGCGTCACCCTGGGGTGTCCTGCTGGGCGGCCCGGTGCTGCTC
>NW_009258324.1:22653-24050 GCF_000687185.1 Egretta garzetta
GCTTCCTGTTTCTGCAGGATCCGGCTGGCATTGTGCCGCACAGCGAGGGGGGCAGAGCCTCTTCTTGCACCTGCCCAGAGCATCTGCTAGGGAGAAAATCTCCATGGCAACTCTGCCGGCTCCTCCATCCCTGTTCCACGGGGGACAGGGGGCCCTGCCTCTGCCTCCCCCCCACTCAGCCGGGATGCGCCCATGGTGGGGACGCGCCACCGGTGCTCTGGGAGCTCGGCTTCTGGGAAGGGCAGGCTTTGCCGCAGGGCAGCCCCTTGCCGTCGAAGGGCGCTGGTCCCTCCCCGTGGGGGCTGCAGGTCCCGGACCATCGGCCATGGGATGCGAGATCTGAGCTTCACCACATTTAGGGGGCGGTTCCCCACTTTGCCTCCAGCTTCGGGGAGGGTGGACGGTTTCCCGTCTTCCCAGACACATCCCACCGGGACACAGCGAACCTCCCCGTGCCTCAGCCAGAGTTGAGACCCTTGCCCTTTCCAGAGGCGGGGGCAAATTTTGGGGAGGCGACCTGAGGTCCAACACAAACAGGGCCGGGGCTCCTGAGGCTGGAGCTGGCAGCGAGCCCGGCTGCAGGGTGCAAAGCCCACGCTGCACATTTGGGCACCCGCCCCTGGGGCTCCCGATGGGGGTTGCTGCTGGAAATGAGGAGCCCCAGCACACATACCCCCCTCACCTCGTACAGGCGCAGGGGAAGAGATGGGAGATGCTCCCTTGGGCGTGGGGGTCCTTGCATGTCTGGTGGTCCCCTGGGAAGCTGAGCAGGGTGAGCACCCTCATCCAGCACCCATGAACCCCAAGCACCCATGAACCCCGAGCACCCACGGTCTTGCTCTGCTCTCCGAGGGACTGCGGGTCTGGAAGGGGCCACGGGCGAGGGGGGAGCCGATGGTTTTCAGCCAAGACTGGAAGAGAAATGGAGAGAAATGGAAGTGGCAGCAGCATGCGTGAGGGCTACGGGGACTGTCCCCACATCGGCTGGCCCCACCGTTCCTAAGGGCACAGATGCGCTGAGGGAAATACTGGGGTTTTCGGAAGGGCTGGAGCGACTCAGTGCCTTGCAAACCCTCTCCTGGTTCCAGGAGCGAGTGGGACGCTGGGGGTTAACCCCACCGCTCCAAAGGCCACCAGTCCCTCAGGGGGCCCTGCCCCCCCTGCAGCCCCAGCCTGGCCTTTCTGGGGACAGCCCAGCCCTGGGGGACACCTCCCCCATCCCTTGCCTCCTCACTGGGCCCCTTCCCAAATGGGGGCATTGAGGCAACCCCTCATTTTTAAAAGGGGAAAAGCAAATTGCAGCGCCAAGTAATGGAAGGAGGGAAGCCCAGCCCTCGCTCCGGGTGAGGGTACAGCCATTCCTCGCGTGGGGACCCCTCGCCCCGCTCCAGCGGGAG
>NW_009258324.1:24086-25986 GCF_000687185.1 Egretta garzetta
GGGCGGGGGCCAGCCGCTGCCCCAGAAGGGTTGCAAGGGAGGACAAAGAGCGGGGCCGCTGAAGGGACGGCGCTCGGTTTCCTGAAAGGGGGAAACCGAGGCACGGGGCGATTGAAGGACTCAGTCGAGCCACGTGTGGCATGGGTGGGGACTGATGTCAAATGCAGATGGCCCCAATCCCAGGCTCTTCTCTGAATTGCTGCCGAATTTTCCCAGAGGCAAAAAATAGCCATTTTGATTGCCTCTGAAGCACCCGTTGAGGATGCTGAGCCCTCAGGAAGGAGGGAGCGGTGAGATGAAAGCCTCCCAGGGCACCAGCCCAGGCCCAGGGAGCTGGTCCAGCCGGGGGGCAGCAGGGGACAGAGATGACCTCCTCCTCGGGACCACGTTGGAGCTGGGCATTTGGGATCATCCGCAAAACGGCGCGCGTGTCAGCGGCCAGATCTCTCGGGAGCATCTGCAAGGACACACGGGGGTCCCCTTCCAGGGCTGGAGAGCTCGGGGCAGCTCGTATGACCTGCGGGTGCCACCTCTCGATGGGGTCCCTGCTGGGGCGGCTCCCTGTGCCCCCAGCCCCAGACTGGCCCAGTTGCGTGCAAGTGGCCGAAGCAGCACCGAAGCTCCTGGGCTGAGGACCCGGCTGCTCTGGGACCCATAAATCTGACCCCGCAGCCGGGACGTTGCCTGAAGGAGGTTCCTACCTCCAGGCAGCGTTTGTCCCTTCCCAGGACCTTGCTGGTGGGCTTGAGCCGGGTGCTGGGGCCGGGGCGTCCCTTTTCCTGGCTGCTGGAGGGACGTGTGTGCCCTCAGCCCGGCTTTGCCCCCGTCCCGGCTCACGTGCCAGGTGGTGCAAGAGTTTGGCCTTTGCTGCGGGCAGAGCGAGGCGCTTGTTGAGAACTGCCCATGTGTGAAGATAAAACGCAGGGAATGTCACGTCCTGGCGCTGCCGTCTCCAGGAGCAGCCGAGGGGGCTGGGACCGCGCTGGAGGTCAGCACCGCTGGCGCCGAGCGGCACGAGGAGCTGCGATGGGCCGAGCTTTCTCGGGGTTTCGCCCCTCTCCGGCATCGCCTGCGTGGTTTGCGCCGAGCAAAGGGACCCCGGGACCTCCCTCCCCAGGGGTGCCTGAGCCCCCACGCTCCCGTTGCCCCTCCTGCGGGGGGGTTGTGTTCTGCGGTGCCTGGGCTCCGGCCGCGGTCCCCAGCAGCCTGCGGAGGGCCGCATCCTGACCAGGCGCTGGGCTTCCCAAGCAGGTCTGAGGTGGGGAAGAAGCACCCTTGAAATGCAGAGCTTTCCCGTGCTACCCCACGGCCGGGCGGCTCCGGCACCCGCGGGGTGGCTGTGACCCTGCTCCCCAGGGGACGAGGAGCTCGGGCGCTGGGGACCTGGCCAAGGGCTGGATGAAATGTGCTCACCACCCCGATTTGGACCGGAATCCTGCTATTTTAGTCGCTGTGACCTAATGCTCTGTAGGTGCCTTTGAAAACAGCCGGCGGGCGGTGGCAGGGGCTGGGTTTCAGCCCGGCGCCCGAACCCAAGCCGTGCCGGAGCAGCACCGCAGCCCAGCGGAACAGGGCAGCCCGGCAGAGAAGTCCCGAGGAACCGGAACCGCTACGTGTGGAGTGAAGGAAAACGTTTGATCCGGATAATGCCAGAGCACTGGGGCGTTGCTCGACGTTGAGGGACAGGAAAAGATGGCAAAGTCCAAGGGAACGATGCTGAAGTCATCCGTGTTAAAAATGGCACCAAAATCAGCCTTTTCCTGTGAAATAATTTTGCTGGAATGAAATTGTTTTTCCTGATGGCAGCCAGCTCCTTCAGGGGTTAACGGCAGCCCTGTCTAGAGAACTGTAAAAGGTGTTTCCGAAATATTTCCACTGCCCCTTTGTTTTTACGGCCAGG
>NW_009258324.1:26192-31213 GCF_000687185.1 Egretta garzetta
CTGAGTCTGATCAGACGGGGGCGTTGGGGGCAGCGCTGGCCAGTTGCCCTCAAGCAGGGCTACGGAGGGTCTGGAGGGCTGGCGGATGGGGTTGGTTTTTCGGGGCTGGGGAGTGACATTCAGCCAGCCTGATTTTCCCACCCTCGCCCGCTGGTGAGGGCTGAGACCTTCGGGGGTCTCAAACAAGGGAGAAGGATGGAGAGGTAAAACCACCCGGCTGTCGGAGGGTAGGGACGCCGGGGTTTGCAGATCTGAAGCTGCGGGAGGTGCCGTGGCGCTGCCCGGGTGCTCTCCTCCGCACGCCCGGGCTATTCGGCTTCGCTGCTGTGCTCCCAGGCCAGGCTTGGGCGCACGGGAAAGCAGCGTCCTAAGGGATGCAGAGGGTGCTGGCCACTGGCGGGCTGGCCCCCCCAAAACTCACCCCAAAAAGCAGGTTGCGGAGAGCGTGGCCAGCCCGCGAGCGTTGCTCTGGCCCATGCCGAGCATCCGGGGGGTTCCCTCCTGCCTGATCCCTCTTTTCAGCCCCCGCCGGCGCTTGCTCCCTGCTGCTCTGCTGCAAGCCTTGGCCGCCCCGCTTCCCCGCGCTTTCAGGCCGGGGAGGCTCCCAAGCGCTTTACGCTCGCGCTCAGGCCCAGAAATCCGCGTCCAGGCTGCGGCAAAGAAGCAGCAGCCAAGTTTGATTTGGGCAAAAAGTATATTGGATTCCTGAGCTGCGCGGTGCAGGACGTGGAATGGGAAGGCGGCCCAGGCGTCGCCGCTCCGAAGCATCCCTGCGCTTGCAGGGGGTCCCAGGGGAACCCGGCTGGGATGGCAGCCGGGAGGGGGGCACGCGGGCCCCGGGCTCCGCCGCACCTCGGAGGGGGCACCCCCGGGGTTAAGGATAATTTAAGGCAAGAGGTGATGTTTTGCAGTGGGATCTCTGCAGATGCGTGGCTCACAGCCGGGGCCGGCTTGCAGCCTTGTGCACGGGTGGCTGGCGGGAACAGGCACTCGGTGGCCAGGCTCGCCCGGCCACGTTGAGGGGAATTTTTATTTTCGCTCTGTGCCTGTTCTCGCTCTCAGGAGTAATGAAATGCAGGAGCCAGCATTAATGCACCATTAAGACTGCAAATTTCAGCACGCAGCCATCAGGAGATGCAAATGCTCAGGTCTGCCGTCAGCTCTACCTCTGCCGCGGCAGCGGAGGAAGGGGCTGGCACGTGGCTGACCCTTG
Source organism: Egretta garzetta (assembly GCF_000687185.1). NCBI lineage: Eukaryota > Metazoa > Chordata > Aves > Pelecaniformes > Ardeidae > Egretta > Egretta garzetta. The sequence continues at coordinate 27,406 of NW_009258324.1, forward strand.
CTGCCGCGGTGAAGTCCCCGGCGATGCTCAGCCTCTGCTCAGCCTCCCGCCCCAAACCCTTCGCCTTCCCCCACCTACGTCTGTGGGGTCACCCCCTGCCAGCCCTGGCGGGCACAGGGGGGGGAAGGGGGTGGCACGTGGTGGTGTTTGGGCTCATCTGTGCCCGTCCCTGGAGGGTCTCCCTTGCCATGGGACCCCCGTGGCTTGGGGCACTCCCGGGGGGGGGGTTTCCCCGGGGAGCGGGATGGGGGGAGGCAAGCTGTGCCGCGGGGGCCCCGGCTGTGCAGGGACGTGTCCATCCCCAGGCCACCGAGGGTGACAGCCCGGGGAGGAGAAGGGGAAGGGCTGTCAGCGGAGGGGGCTGCGGGAGCCCTTTCTGCAGCTTATTCTACCTTGCGATTGTACTGAGCTTCACTGGCAGGGACCCGCTTTTCCATAAATTTGGGTGGAAGGGAGAGTTTGGCAGAGCCCTAGGCTGCAGGGAAGGATTTACGGCTGCTCTGGCTGCTCTGTGTTCTCCTTGCAGGGCTGGGGCTCCTGCAGAAATGCCCTGTGGGAGGTGGAGGAGAAGGTGGAGGAGGAGGAGGAGATGGAGGAGGGAGCTGGTGCTGGCATCTGTCCGAGGAACGGGTCCCAGGCGGCACCAGATCAGGGGAGCGCGGGAGCTGGAGGAGGCAGGACGAGCAGGGACATCCTTGGTTCACCCGTGGGTCTGCGGCAGCCGTGGGGCTGGGAGCACCCAGGGCAGGGGTGGGACCCCCGTGGCGGGCTGGAGGTGGGCGATGCCCAACACCGAGCTTCGCAGCGGCGGGGAAGAGGTGGGGAGACATCTCGCCTGCCTCTGGGAAGCTGGTGGCATCTCCCAGCTCCAGCCCAGCCACGTGCCGTGGGCCCCAGGAGCACCTCATCCCCTGGAAGACCCTCAGGCAAGGCCACCGGCTGCTGCAGGTCCCCATGGCGAGCGCTGTCCCCCTTGAGCAGACGATGGCATGGTTCTAGGCGCGTGTTTGCTGGCAAGCAATGGGTTTCCACCACCAGCCCCTTGCCTCCCACCTGGCTGGTAGTGCGGTGGTCCCGGTCGGTGCGTGTCCATGCATCCCTCCTGGAAGACATTGAGCCCGGGAAGCATCTGGGACTGGGTCACGAGGATGAAAACCCAATCTGATAGCTCCCGCTCGCTCTGAGCTGTCAGAGGTGACGAGTTGTGCTGCCCCAGACTGCTGGGAAAGGACGTTTTTTCCCTCTTTCCACCAAGGTCTGAGCTTCCCAGGCAGTCTGCAGGAGCGCTGGAGCTTTCCCACCAGAGCCTCGTGGTTCTTCCTTCTTCCCGTCTCTCCTGCCCGCTCTCCTTAACTCGAAAGAAGAGTCGCCCAAGGAGAGGGATGCCTCTCAATGTCCCTCCTCTTTCCTTCGCAAAATAGGTATCGGCCACGTTTCCAGATGGAAACGTGAGGCCTGAGGATGGATAAAGAGTTTTGCAAGGCTTTGGAGCAAGGTGTGGACAGCACTGAGAATAGCATCGCGAAATCTCAACTGCCAAGCCCTTAGCCGAACCAGAAGGTTATTCTTCTTCCCTTATGCTCATACATATCCATTAGGATGAGACCATATGTGTGAGATGTAGATGAATTTCTTTCCTCTTGACAAGTCCAGTTGGTCTTCCTAGGTAAGTAGATGGTGGTCTGTTCCCATCCAACTCTAGGCTGGCTCTTTGCCGCGATTTCTTGGGTTGTCTTTGCCCCGGAAGAAATGGAGCTACAAGTCGGAGCCTCAGGCCTTGCTCTTCTCCACCCAGACGTCCCTGGGGAGCTGCAGAGGTCTCCCTTGGGCAGGGGGACCGAGTGAGCGCAGGGAAGCCTTCAGGGGAGGAGAGCGGGAAGGTGGGATGGGGCGGTGGGGAGGAGCTGCTGGCTGGTCCCCGGTAGGGACCCGTGATCCCAGCCAGGTCACAGGGGGCTTCCTGGTGAAGAGGCAGCTTCTCCAACAGTGAGTGAGCACACCCCAATGCACAAGGTGGCTCCCAGAAGACCCTGATGGGACCCTCGCACATCTCAGCTTGCCCAAGAATTTGGTGCTGCCCTTGTTGTTGAGCTCTGACGTTGAAGGGTCCCTTGCAGACAAAGCGAGGGCAGGTTTCTCGGAGGTTTCTTTGGTGGTTAAAGCCATGATGTGAGAGACGTGCCGCTAGTGCTCCGCCCCTAAGCTTCCTTTCTGCTGGAAGAGCCATCTGGACGTAACGGGTCCTTTTGACATCTTCCAATCCATTTACAGGCTGCGGATCAGCGCAGAGGTGGCATCAGCCTGGATGATGGATGGTGTTTAGGTGATCAAGGAGGGACAGCTTCCTATACCCATAGAGTCAGATCTGTCAGCTGCTTTCAATAGCATTGATCCCACGTTGCTGCTGACGTCTTTTAGGGGCAGTAAATGGGAGCAGAGAGGAGGGCGGTGGGTTTGGGGCACTGCTCCAGCGTGTAGGAGTCCAGGGGTGGTTGCTCCTCGGGTCTAAGATGGTGGAGCTGGGCAAAGGAGACCAACCCAAGGGGAGAAGGTAGCGTTTGAGGGTCCTTTCTGCAAGGAAGGGCATGCACGGCCCGTGGCCCTGGCTCCCCCGTCGATGGTGTCTCGGTCAGGGTGCAGCTGGGAAGCGGCGTTGCTGGGAAGAGGGGATGTGAAATGGGGGGAAATGCGGCCGGGCGGGATCTCACGGCCGAGGGACCCACCACGCGCCCCGAGGCGGTGGGAAGTGACCGAGCATCCTTTGTCGGCCAGGCTATCTCAGCCTCCTGGGAGCATCCCCCCGCTGGCAAGGGGCTCTGCTCCCGGGGCTCCTGGTGGGCCAACGCCCCCCGACTGGGCCCTGCACCCAGCTTAGGCAACCCAGAGATCATCGCCTTCGCCCGTGCCCGCGGACGCTGCTGGCTGCTGGCCCACGTGCACCAGCGTGCCCAGGGGGACGCTGCCGCCAACCAGGATTTGCGCTCCAAGCTCCATTGCTTCTCCGTGGGCTTCGGTAAGACACAAACGTGCTGAGGTGAGACCCCCCATCATCCTCAGGAACCCGGGTCCCCGCTGCCTGCCATGCGGGCAGCACGGAGGTCAGGGCGCCGGGCAGAAGGTGACATCCTGGCTGCCACTCCGGCGGGGAGGAGGCCAGCACGACTCTCATGGTGGTTTCTCCACGGCTCCTGACTCAAGCGTGCCCAAATTAGCTTCTTCCATAAGTAACTTCTGAAATTTCCCCGGGAAATCCTTCGACTCTCACGTCTTTCTCCAAAACCGCGGTTGCCCTGACCCCTCGGTGTTCGCCTGTTGGAGTGGGCGGCGGCTGCGGGCAGAAGCGGCTTGGACAGCCCCATGCGGCCCCGCAGACCCCGCGCTGGGGGGTTAAGGGGGGGACCGGGTCAAGCGGGCGCCCTCATCCCAGGTGCTGGGGCTGAGGGATCCTCTCCCGCCATGGGACCGATGCTGGATTCGAGGCGGTGGCACGGGGCTGGCCGGGAGACGACACGGGAAGGCACGAGCGGAGCCGGGATAATTTCCCCCTGAGTCTGGCTTGCTCCGCATTTCAGCTCCCACCTGAAGGGCGACCGCCCTGGTCTGAGAACGGGCGTTTTCACGCCACTGGTGTCTCCCCAGACCTGGCTGCTGAGCAGCAGCTTGGGCTGAGCCAAAAATCTGCAGGCGCTGGGAAAGCTCCCGTGTTAATGTGACCCAGGACCAGTGTCCCCTGCCCGGGCGTGCATCGCGGCGCTCGCCCGTCCCTCTTGCCGTGGCAGGGTTTGGGCACCGCTTCCCTGCGCCCCCA
>NW_009258324.1:33097-33493 GCF_000687185.1 Egretta garzetta
CCCTCGTCCTCCATCCCTGTCCCCCTCACCCCCTGACCCTGTCCCCATCATCCTCCATCCCTGTCCCCCTCGCCCACCATCCCCATCCCCATCATCCTCCATCCTCATCCCCATCATCGTCCATCCCTGGCCCCCATCGCTCTCTGTCCCTGTCCCTGTCCCTGTCCCTGTCCCTGTCCCCTTCCATTCCTCTCCCCCTCCCCTCCACCCCGTCCCCCTGTCTCCTCCAGCCCCCAGGGGTACGGGTCCAGGAGCAGGACGGAGGCTCATGGGCTGCGTCCCCAGGAGGACGCCCTTGTCCCCGTGCCGTGGGGATGTGCCAGTTTGGGGGCCCCATCCTCCCCGGGGCCGGAGCGCTGGGTGCCAGGCAGCAGGTACCAGCTCGGGGGCACTGGG
>NW_009258324.1:34487-34930 GCF_000687185.1 Egretta garzetta
CCAAAAAAAACACTAAGGGTTCTTTTGCAAAGAAAAAAAAAAAATTCTAAATGTTGGTAAAGATAAATTCACTCTAGGAAAAAAAAAAAAAAAACAAAAAAAACCCAACCCAACGGCAACACAACCCCGGTTTAATTTTTGTCAGGGTTTCTGCGTTCGTGAGGTTTTGGGTATTTTGCTGGCAAGCGAAAAGGCTGCGGGAATTGGGGGTGGTGGTTTTTTTTTGGGCTGTGTGTCCCTGGAAAGCTGCTCTCGGCTGAGGAGTGGGGGTTTCATGAATTTATTTTTTTTTTAAACTTCCAATTTTTCAGTCCCTCCTGCCTGATCCCTCTTTTCAGCCCCCGCCGGCGCTTGCTCCCTGCTGCTCTCCTGCAAGCCTTGGCCGCCCCGCTTCCCCGTGCTTTCAGGCCGGGGAGGCTCCCAAGCGCTTTACGGTCACGCTC
>NW_009258324.1:42174-43162 GCF_000687185.1 Egretta garzetta
TGCCTCTCCTCGCCCCGCCAGCGCGTTTGTTTTCCCAAAGCCCGGCCGCAGGAGCAACCTCTTGATTAAGTGTATTAATAGTTAAACTTTCAGCTCATAGCTTAAACTCACCAGACCACGAAAAGCTCCCTCCTTTACTCATGCTCTGTTGCTCAACTAAAATATTGCGCTCAAAAGGGTTGGGTTTTTTTTTTTTTTTTTTCTTTTCCCCTCCTTTTCCCCTGACTCGACTTTGACTCCTGGGAGCGTGGGGGGTCCTGCAGAGCCCCCCGGTTGTCCTCGCAGCCACCCCTCTGCAAAGAGCCCGGGCAGCGAGGTTGGGGGGCTCGCCTGGCCGGGTGTCCCCCCAGTGAATGGGGCTCTTGAAGCCCAGCCGGGCTGGGGAGGAGGATGGGAACCACTGTCCCGGGGAAACGGTGGCCTGACTCGACTTTGACTCCTGGGAGCGTGGGGGGTCCTGCAGAGCCCCCCGGTTGTCCTCGCAGCCACCCCTCTGCAAAGAGCCCGGGCAGCGAGGTTGGGGGGCTCGCCTGGCCGGGTGTCCCCCCAGTGAATGGGGCTCTTGAAGCCCAGCCGGGCTGGGGAGGAGGATGGGAACCACTGTCCCGGGGAAACGGTGGCCCCTCCGCCCTGGCAGGGACAGGGGGCCGGGCTGCGGTGGCTGGGGATGGGATGGAGCTGCTGGTGCGTGGGATCAGCCGTTTTCCTGGCAGGCGGGCGATGGGGCAGGCGGAACGGTGAGGGGTTCAGCCATGCCAAGTGCTAAGGCCCTGCAGCTGGGTGGGGGCAACCCCCGGTCCCAGCACGGCCTGGGGATGGGTGGGCTGGGAGCATCCCTGCGGAGACGGACTGGGGGTACTGGTGGGTGACAGACGGGACATGAGCCGGCAGCGTGCGCTCACAGCCTGGGAAGCCAAGCGTATCCCGGGCAGCATCCCCGGTGGCGTGGCCAGCGGGGCGAGGAGGGGATGCTCCTCTGCTCCGTGCC
>NW_009258324.1:43292-46558 GCF_000687185.1 Egretta garzetta
TGGACTGGTTGGTCTGTGAGGGTCCCTTCCAACCCAAACCATCCTGTGATTCGGTGAAGGTGGCAGTGGATGGGCAGGAGGGAAGAGCAAAGGGGTGGCTGGAGGAGGAACCATCCCCAGGAGGAACCAGCCAGGGATCCAGGGCCCAGCCCGGTGCAGGGTACGTGTGGGTTTGCTTCCACTCGGGAACAGCTCTGCCACGGGGAGCGGGGCAGGACCAGGCCTGCAGCAGAATTTGCCTTCACCAGAGGGACCTGCCCCGGCGGGGGGTGGCCACGGCTCCTCGTGCTGGGGAGGCTGCTGGGTGAGCATCAGGGCACAGGGGCGAGGAGCAGCCTGCGCACCCGTCCCTGCCCCCCATCCCTTGGGATGCCTGCAGTGTTGGAGCCCTAGGAGAGCTCCAGGGAGAGCCAGGCAGCTGGGCGGTGTGACTCCCGCGGGTGGCTGGGGGTGGCCTTCGGGTCCCATTGCCTTTGGGAGAGTCCAAAGGACACGTTTTACCCTGGCCAATGGCTCTTGAGTGCCTGAAGACCAGGGTCGAAAGTTGCTTTTGGGTCCATCAACAACTCAACGAGGCGCCATGGAGCAGGTCCTTGCCCTGCCCAGTATTCTCTCCTTTCGGGGTGCGGCAGGGCCGGGAGGGGGCATCGATAGCATCCTCGGAGTGGTTTCATCCTGGCTTGCAAGCAGGTGGAGGGCATTGACAGTCTGAGATGACAGCCCTTGCCGCACGCGGGTGGCAGCCTGTTATTATGTGAATAAAAGGATTTTTAAGGTCACAAGGTTTTCAAGAGGCCGCCTCGGTGTCTCTGGTTCCCACCCATCCATCGTTGCGGCGTGAATAACGGCCCAGCTGTGGCCACCCTGTGAAGGCTTGGCTCCCAGGCCGTGGTCTTCCCTTGGGGTTTGTGGGTCCGGCTCTGCATCCTCGTGCTCACACACTGTCACTCGTAGCAAAGCATCTTCCATCGCCTGAACTTGAACATCCCTTGTGCCGGGAGGAGGAGGACCCATCACATCCATAGAGTGATGCCTGTGGCATGGAGGCCCAGGCCTGGGAAGGTACGTGGTGGCCTCGACCCTGGCACTGGGGCACGGAAAGGAAACGCTGTTTTCTGATTTTCCAAGCGGGATGTGCTTTTCCATCTCTGCTCTCCTGGCTCGGAGAGGTGGGAGCTGGAAAAGGGCTTAGGCTCTGCCCCTGTTATACATCATGCCACCATGGAAGAAGCGTGTGTGATGGATGGGACCTGCGCCACATTGTGAGACGTAGCCTGTCATTTCTGGGTCACTTCTGAGACGGGCTTCATCCCACGGGCCTGATTGTCACCTTCGTGGCACCCGACACTGGGCGGTGGCAGGGCTGGGGAAGGGTGCTGCCCGGGCCTTGGAGGCTGTGAGGTGCTTCTGGGTGGCTCCGGTGGGCTCTGGGTGGCTGCTGCCACCCATGAGCCCCCAGCTGACCCTGGCGTGTGTTTGCTCAGCACTTGTTGGGCTTCCCGGGGATGGCCCAGGCTTGAGCGAGGGTTGGGTTTGTGCTCTGGTACGATGAGATCGGGCATGGTCACCTCCTGTGTCCTCTGGTGCTGCTGCATCTCGGTTTGCTGGTGGTTGCCTGCTGTTGGAAGGCAGCCCGGGGCTCGGCTGCGGCTGTGGCTTGATGGATGTTTCGGTTTTGGCTTTGCAAACCGGCTTTGGGTTCATGCCTCTGCTCCAGCTCTTCATAGGGATATCTGGGCGATATCCATCTCCCACCATCTTTCTTACAAGAGACTTTGGCTGTGCCCAAACAAGCAACGCAGCTCCATCCGCTCTGACCCCAGGTGGTCTCTTGGTGTCCCCAGGGGTCCTGGGGTCATCGGTTTGTGCCTGTTGCTGCTGGGACTCACCCGTGTGGCTTTGGTGCCTCTTCCTCTCCCTCAGAGGCTGGCCGAGAAAAGCAGTTCAGGGTCCAGGTCTGAGTCCCGAGTCTCTTCCTTGAACAGCCCAAAGGCTGAGGGGTCCTCACGTGACCGTCACGACCCTGAGGGGTGCCAAGCGTTTGCAGATCCAGGTGCTCTGTGCCCCGTAGGCTCTTCTCTGCTGCACCCGCTGGCCGCTCAGAGGCAGGTTCCTGCTCCCCCGCCTCTCCTGGATCTGGAGCATGGCCAGGTTCGTGCCGAAGGAGCACTGATGTCTTGGGGATGGCTCGAGACCCTTCGACACTAGTGCAAAGCCTGATGGAGGCAGGTCTACACCCAGGAAGGTGCAGAGCAGTGCTCTGCCCTCTGCTTTGCAGGAGTCTGTCTTTGGGTTTGGGTCCACATTAAGTGAGGGCAAAGGAACTGTGCCCGCAGATGTTGCTTGGAGGCTGTCGTGGGGTCTTGCCTCCTTCCATAGGCTCATGGAATGCTTTGGGTTCGAAGGGACCTTCAGAGATCACCTAGTCCAACCCCCGCCTTGGAAGGTCTAGGGACATCTTCCACCAGATCAGCTTCCTCAAAGCCCTGTCCAACCTGAGCTTGAACACTTCCAGTGATGGGCCTTGAACACTTCCAAGGATGGGCCATCCACAACTCTTCTGGGCAACCTGTCCCAGTGCCTCACCACCCTCATCGCAATGCGTTTCTTCCTTATGTCCAACCTAACCGTGCCCTCTTCCAGTTGAAAACCATTGCCCTTTGTCCTGTCACTACGTGCCTTGGTGGAAAGCCTTCCTCTGCCTTTCCTATAAACCCCCTTTATAGGCTGGAAGGTCTTTTAGCAGGTCCGGGTCTCGACTGGGCCACAGGGAGGTAAGGGGTGGGAGTGGTTGGTGGCAGGGATGTGACAGCAGCCTTGGGGACAGCCAGGGAGGCCGGACCCAGGGCTGCGCCGGCCAGGCTGGGCTGTTCTTCCCCACCGTCCCATCCTGCCTCCGTGCCGTGTTTGGCTGGGATCACAGCGGATCCCGGGCACCCATCGCTCCCCGCGGCCCCGCTGCCTGCTGGGGACGTTCCCCCCAGTCCTGCAGCCCGTGGGAGTCAGCGGCCGAGCATTGCTGGCTCGGGGAGCGCTCCTCTTGCCCTCTGCTTTACCTTCTGCATCTCACTAATCTGATGACCGGAGGTATGCGAAGCATTTCAAATATGGCCTTGTTAGCTGGCTCCGGACAGAGCACGCAAGAGGCGTTTCTTCACACTCCTATTCCAGCCGGCTGTTGCCATTCCCTCCTCCCCCGGGCATCCCGCTGCCGTTTGGCCCGCGCCGGCTGGGGTCCGCATGGCCGGGCGAGCCCCTCCCCGGGG
>NW_009258324.1:49395-50263 GCF_000687185.1 Egretta garzetta
CAGTTGCCCCCATTAGAGGTGGGACATGCTCTCGTCCTCCTCAGCTCCCTGGGCCGTGTCCCCCAAACCACCCCACCTTGCAGCCACCTCCGAGGGGACCTGGTGCCAAATATTCAGGCAATAAAGCTCCTTGCCTTTGGCCGGGCCCCGGGGGCGATGCTCCCCTGGGAAGTGCTGGGAAGGGGACACGGGGGTCCCCTCCGGGACATGGAGGGTCCCCACTGCGCTGGGGACATGTCCCCTCCCGCAGCCAAGAGAGGCAGCAGGGAGGGGACCGACATCCCCACCATGGTGCTCCCGCACCCCTCTGGTGATGGAGGGGGGAGATGCTGAGGCTGGGGGCAAAAGAAATTGGGGAGACCCCCTCTGGGCTGTCCGGCCTTTCTGAAGGACCATGCGACCAGTATGTGTACTGGGAGGAAACTGGAGTGGCCATCTCTGGGCAGGGTGGGTAGTGGTGACGCTGGCGCAGCCGTGTCCTTGTCCCTTCTCCCTGCCCACCCCGGTGGGGGCTGGCCCCGGGGAATTCCTCTCCTGGGAGCCCGGGCCTCTCCCCGGGGTCCACGGCTGCTCCGGGGGGCGAAGCGGAGCCGGCCCTGCTTTGGGCACCTCCTGGCAGGATTGACCCCTCCATTGGGGCTGAGCCTTTTTGGGGGGCTGAGCACTGGCTCGATGGTCAAACACTGGTTTGGGGGGCTGAGCCCTGGCTTGGGGGTCGAGCATCATTTCGGGGGGCTAAGGACCAGCTTAGGGGTTGAGCACTGGTTTGGGGGACTGAACGCTGGCTTGGGGGGTCAAGCAGCGGTTTGGGGTGTTGAGCACTGGGTTGGGGGGCTGAGCACCATTTCGATGGGCTGGGCACTGGCTT
>NW_009258324.1:50602-51022 GCF_000687185.1 Egretta garzetta
AAGGGTTTGTGTGGGGGGCGGAGCACCCGGTTGGTGGTCAAGCATCATTCTGGAGGGCTAAGAAATGGCCTGGGGGTCAAGCACTGGTTTGGGGGGCTAAGTGCTTGTTTGGGGGGCTGAGCACCCGCTCGAGGGTCACGCACCCTTTTGGGGGGCTGAGCACCAGCATGGGGGTCGAGCACCATTTTAGGGGGCTGAGTACCAGCTTGGGGATCAAGCACTGTTTCGGGGGTCTGAGCTCTAGTTTGGGGTCTGAGCACTGGCTCAGGGGTCGAGCACCATTTTGGGGGGCTGAGCACCATCTCAGGGGTCAAGCACCGGTCCAGGGGGCTGAGCACCTGCTCAGGGGTCCAGTGCTGGCTTGGGGGTGCTGAGCACTGGCTTGCTTGAGGGTTGAGCACCAATTTGGGAAGCTGAGCA
>NW_009258324.1:51697-51905 GCF_000687185.1 Egretta garzetta
GGGGGACACCCCAAAACCGTGGACCTGGCTCCTTTTGCTGGCAGCAGGCGGGTGGGCCCACCCCAGCCCTGCCCTGCCTCAGTTTCCCTCCTGCAGCAGAGGTCTCCCTGCCGCCTCCTGCCCGCGGGGGTTTGCTTGTCTGTCTTCTCTCCCGCCGGGGGCTGACGCGGGCATCCCGGCCCAGACAGGGCAGGCGGGGGTGGGGGGG
>NW_009258324.1:52537-53116 GCF_000687185.1 Egretta garzetta
CTGCTCTCCCCCGGGGGCTGACGCGGGCATCCCGGCCCAGACAGGGCAGGCAGGGATGGGGAGGAATGTGGTGCCCCCCCCTCCCCTGGCAGGGCGGCCGGTGCCCCGGGCAATGCAGGGATGCTGAGAGCATCCGTTGAGCATTCCCCTGGGAGCTTGGCTGTATTCGTGTGTTGGGGGGCTGGGAGCTCTGAAAGACCCCCCCCCTCCCCCTGTGCCCTCGGGGCTGAGACTGCCCCAAACTCATCTCACGGGTGAAAATAGCTGGGGGGGGAGGAAGATGCTTGGCTGCATCCCTGCTCAGCTCTCCTTCAGCCACATCCCAGCTACAGGGGCTGCCTTGCTCTGGAGGGACCCTTTGGCGGGGGCCCTCAGCCAGGCTTTGTGCCGGGGGGGGCTGCGAGGCGTAGGAAATCACGTGGCTCAGGGACCTGGGGCTTTACGGGAAGCGAGGGTCGAGGCGAGGGGCGGAGGGGCCTGCGCCGGGCAGCTTCCCTCTCGCCCAGGGGGCAGCTTGGCTGGCGTTGAGCTCAGGATCGGGCCCCCGAACCAGCCGCCCCGCGGCGGCTTCCCGGCAGG
>NW_009258324.1:54176-55278 GCF_000687185.1 Egretta garzetta
CCGGGGTGCGCAGCCCCCCCCGGGGAGCGGGCACCCGGCCTCCCCCCGCGCTGGCAGTGCCGGCTGGGACGAGCGGCGCACTAAACCCGTTAGCTGAGCCTCTTTGATCCCCGTCTGATATGATCAGCCGGCCGGTAAGCTCTCAGCCGGGCCCAGCGTGATTTCCAGCGTCGCAGCGAGCCGAACAGACGCCGCAATTACCGCCGGGGTCGGGCTGGTCCCGCTCCTGGTCCCGCTCCTCCGCGCCGGCTGGGGCTCCTGCCCGCCCAGCAACAAAGCTGCCGAGGGAAGCACCGGCTCTGCCCTTCAGAATTTATTTTATTTTATTTTTTCTTAGGCATCCCCCCATCCTAGGCGTGCCGTCGCGGTGTTGTGCCGGTGGGAAGAGCCAGCTCTCCGCTCCGGCACCTCGCTTCTCAGAGGCTTGCGCCTTCCGAGGACCCAAATCCACCCATCCCAGCGAGCCAGATGGGTGCAGGGGCTCAAGTTGGCTTTAATTAATTTAATTTTTATCTCCCCCTGCCTTCGGGTGGTAATATTGGGGCAGAAACAACATCCCTGCAAATCCATCTTGCTAAGGGAGGTGAAACCAAGCCGGGTAATCCGGTGGTAACGACAGCGCTCCAAGCCGGGTAATGCAGCCGCGCTCGCCTTGGAAGAGGAGATATTTTATTTATTTATATATCAAGGAAAAAAAAAAAAAACACCCCATCTATGTGTTTGCTCAGGCTCCTGTCTGTCACCCAACGGTACAACCACGCATCTTATCTTGTAAAGCCATATTTTGGCCCTTTTTTTTCCCCCCAAGAAAGTGAATTTTAAGCACTGGGAGACGGCGATGGTTTCTTTGGAGCTGTTACGATCTGCCATGTACAATAAATCCGTGTTAGTTTGTGGATTATTGGCCCAATAGACCGTAACGGCTCTGCCAGCCCCTCCTGGCGCGCGGTGTCCGGTGAGCTCAGCCTTCGCTGGGTTTTCCTTTATTTTTTTTTTTAATTTTTTAGCAGAAATTTCCTAAGGATTTTTCCATGCCGCGCGCGTGTACAGCAGCTGATAGGGAAATCACAGGAGCTCAGTTGCGTGCCCGGGGTTTTGTTTT
>NW_009258324.1:55366-55981 GCF_000687185.1 Egretta garzetta
GGAGTCCAAGCCCCCGGAATGCCAGGAAGCGGGAAGGCAGGGCTGTCCCTGGCAAGGGGCTGCCTCGGCAGGGCCGGGTTTCTTGGGAATGGGCTTTCGCTGCTTTCCAGCAGGATTTTCCCTGGACAGCCCTGCTCCTGCCGGCCGTCATTCCCACTCCCCTGTGCTCAATCCAAGCCTGGAAAAACAGGATTTCCCGGGGGTGGTGTGGGGTGGTGTGCTGGCCCCTCCGTCCTCGCCGGCGGGGTGCTGGGTGGCACCTCCTGTCCCTCCCGGCCTGAGTTTGAGGGGGGGTCTGAGCCCCCCGGAGGGGGGGAACCTGCAGCTGGTCCTGCCCCGATGCCACCCCGGTGCCAGGCACCCCCCGGTCCTGCGCCTGGGCTCAGCATGGCCCTGGGTAATGCCGGGGGGGAGATGGGGGGCACGGGCATGGGGGGAGCAGCAGGGGGCAGGTGTGGGGTGCAGGCATGGGGTACGTGTGGGGGCACGGGGGGGCTGGTGCAGGGTGCAGGCACGGGGTGAAGCGTGGGGTGCGGGCGCGCAGGTGGCAGAGGGACACCTCCCTGGGGGAGGGCGCGTGGGATTTGGGACGGAGTGGGCTGAGCGCTCGGCGCT
>NW_009258324.1:56001-59819 GCF_000687185.1 Egretta garzetta
GGACCCCCGCGGGCCCCAGCAGCTCCGTAAGCCCATTAAGAGCTCAGGGGGCCGCGCGCCTCGGGGGTCTGCGGTAGGGACTTGCACTCCTTCAGCTTAAACCCCTTGAGCCGAAGCGGGGCCGCCCGCCGCGGGGACAGGAGGTCGTCCACGGCCATCCTGCAGAGATGCCCGTCCCGAATCCCCCCCGGTGCTGGGGGCCCCCTGGGGGCTGCAGCCCTGCAAGGGCTTTGGCTTTGGCTTTGATGCATCCTTAGAATGCATCGCTGGGATAAAGAATGACCCTTTTCTCTGCCAAATCCTTAAGGAGGGTGTTCCCCCTCCCGGTACTGAGGTTCAGCTCCACGTCGCATCGGAGAAAGGTGCGGGGGGGCCACGTGGGTCCGTCCAGGCTGCGCGAGGGTGGGGGAGCCTCCCTGGTCAAGGGGAGCCAGGAGTTGGGAAGTGCCGGGGAATTGTTTTTCTACTCTTAACCTGCCCCGTGTCAAATGTGTCAAAAGCTACCGAAGGAGGGGGAAAAAAAAATAAATCCAAGGATGGGTCATTGCGAAGCCCTTGGGACGGTACCGCGCCTTCCTCCGTTTTGCGATCCCCATGTTCCCCCCGCCCTGCCCTGGGTTTGCCAGCCGCCCGCCAGGAGACCAAGGAAGGTGTCCTGGGCAGTCCTTAAAACACCGGCGGCTCATCTGAGCCCCGGGGACGAGTTTCTTCCTGCCCGATCTATGGCCTGGGGGGCTGGTCCTGCTCTCCGGGCGATGGAGGCTGCCGGGGCTCCCTGCCCAGCTTGGCCCCACAGCCCCCGCTGCTCCCTGGGCCCCCTTGAGCATGGAGCGGTCACCAGGGGCGAGGTGTGCGCGGCTGGCACGGCGGTGCCCACGCGGGGAAGAGGGAGGAGGAGGAGGGGGAGCCGGCTGGAGAAAGCAGCAGGTCCAGGAGGATGTCCATGGTGGAAGCTGAGAGCGGGTGGTGGGGACGTCAACCCTTTGGGCTGGGGGCCCGTGCTCTGCAGGCCCCGTTCCTCCCGTCTCGGGTGGTGGTGGCAGGAGGACCTGCCTGGCGGTGGGGGCGTGGGTGCTTGGTTTCGGGAGGGTATGGGATCAAACCCTTCGGCGCCGGTGAAGGCTGTTCTCTTGCAGCGGGGTCACCAGTCGAGCACTGGGTCCCTGGGAAGAGGCTGGGGGCTCTGGACCCACCCTGGGCTGGCTGAGGAAGGCGTGGGCCACCGACCTGGAGGTGCTGGCTGTGACAGCCCCATCCAGCTCGCTCCCTGCCATTCCGCTTGCCACCTTGTTCCTCAGCTTTTGGGAAGTGAGAAAAGGCCGGACCATTGATGTCTAACCCTAGTTTTAGTTGTAGACGCTCAGGGCTTGGGACCAAGAAGGACCAGCGAGCCCAGAAGGATGCTTACACCCTGTAATCGTCTCCTCGACACACAGCGCGATAAGCTCGCCCCATCAAGCCCTTTCCAGCTCCCACCTTGCAGCGTTTCCTTCATGCTCCAGGCTCGCTCTTGTGGCTCTTCCCCATCTTCTTCCATGCTGCAACACCATGTGAGATGGATTATTCCACGGCCGCTCTCCTCGAGGCCACATGCAGAGTGAACCTCTCTGTTTCTTACTGCGGGTCCTGCAGCTCTTCCACCTGAGGGCCCCCCATCCTGACTCATGTTGTGGCTGGTGGTGGTGGTGGCCCCTTCCTCCTTCCCAGGGCCCCAGCTCTGCTTTCTGACTCTTTTGTGGCCGGTTCTTTGAGGTCTCCAGCTTCACCCGTCTCACTTGTGCTTTTCTGATATGGCACGGCGCTGGTGGTTACATTGCCATAGAATCAGAGAATGGTTTGGGTCGGAAGGGACCTTCACAGACCATCCAGCCCAACCCCCTGCAGTGGGCAGGGACATCTTCCACTGCATCGGGTTGCTCAGAGCCCTGTCCAACCTGACCGTGAACCCTTCCAGGGATGGGGCATCCACGGCTTCTCTGGAGGACCTGTCCCGGTGCCTCACCACCCTCGTTGTAAAACATCTCTTCCTTGTGGCCCAACCCAAACCCTGTCCTCTTCCAGTTTAAAACCCTTGCCCCTTGCCCTGTCATGACAGACCCCGGTAAAAAGTCTCTCCTCATCTTTCTTGCAAGCGCCTTTCCTGCATGGAAAAGTCTCATGGCTGTGTGCGAGGCATCCAGTGAAAATCTTAGTGGTTTGTAGTGGTCCAGTTGCTTTCTGCAGCCAGACTGGTATCCAGCCAAGGACAAAAGGTGGGCCTTAACCCCTCCCCGCCGTGCCACCCCATCCCCGAGGCAGGACTTCTTGTCCCAGCAGTTTGCTGGGGGCTGTTTTCCTAATGCCTCTTCCCCTCGGCTTGCCCGGGACTGCTGTCCTGCCGTGCTTCCACAGGGAAGGGAGGCACCCTTCCTCTTGGGCTGAACCTTGAAGAAGCATCAAGGGCCAAGAGAGCCGCCGGCTGTCTCCCCCGAAGGAGAGCTTGGCGTGGGGTAGGTGCATCACCTGTGCCCCCCTGGCCTCAGACGTGTTTGCCCATCCAAGAGCACGGCGTGCGTTCGGTGCAGGTCTCCTTCCTGGCTGTGGTCCTGGTTGAAGGTAGAACTTCTTGCTTACAGCATCAGGTTGGTCGCCGTTGAAGCCCCGGCAGCCAGGATGGGGCTGTTCTTGCTCGCTCGCCCTGTGGTGCCCCAGCGCCAGGGCTCGCTGGTCCCTAGGTCCCTCTCTGTGGCTCTGCTCTCATGGAGGACAAAGAGCTGGTTGCTCTCCAGCTTCCGCTCTCCCAGAGGACAAGGAGCTGGTTGCTCTCCAGGCTCCGCTCTCCCAGAGGACAAGGAGCTGGTTGCTCTCCAGGCTCCGCTCTCCCAGAAGACAAGGAGCTGGTTGCTCTCCGGGCTCCATCAGCTATGAAAGGGAGGAGCACCATCTCCTTCTTCTTTATCCTGGGATGCTGCAGCTCGGAGCTGCACTGTGTGCTGCACTGGCATGGTTTCCTTGACTGCCCTTGCCCTTGAGTGTGTGAACAGCTCGGGAGAACTGGGTCTAGTGCTGTGGGTCATGGAGAATCCCAAGAGGAGGAGAAGGGCGGTGAGGGTCGCAGGAGACCTGGCACCAGTGTCTGCGGTGTTCCCTGGGCTGAACTGAAATGACGGAGCACCTGCAGAGCATCACAGGTCCTGGAGGTGTCGGCAGCAAGTGTCCCTGTCCTCTGGTACCCTGGCCTTGCGGTGGCAGCCTTCCCTCTGCCCGTGTCTCCGTCACTGTCCTCGGGCTTCACATCTTCCAGCCTGGCATGCAGAGCCCGGCCTTGAGCTGTCCTGGGCTCTCCGGTTCCATCCCCACCGCCTCCGGTGGGATCCGCCTTGGCGCTGGGGTCACCCGTGGCCTCCTGGTCGTGCCGGGGAGCGGGGACCCGGCGGGGCGCACGGCAGCGAGCTTGGGCGAGCTCTTGTGCCCGAGCTGGAGCACGCCGGGGTTTGCTCCGTAGGGTTCTGGGTTTAAAAGGAAAAAAGCGATCGCTCTCTCCCGGTTCCTGCGTTTCCTGAGAGCAGCCTCGCTCCTGGCTTATCTGCAGACGGCCTCAGGGGTATTCCCTGGGAGTTTGGGAGTTTAATCAGGCATTGCTGGGGCATGTGAACTCTGTGTCGAGTCGCCGTTCCCATGGAGGGGAGCGCCTCTTGCAGATATTTGGGTTGGCGTGCCTGGGCTGGGGGCTGGGCTGGCTGGGAACGCGTGGCTCCTTTTCCTGGGGATGTGACTGGGAATGGCCAGGGGGTGATGACTCGCCCGGCCGGGGCGGCTTTTGGGCAGGGTGCTGGGCA
>NW_009258324.1:60516-61050 GCF_000687185.1 Egretta garzetta
TTTTCCTCGTAGCATCCCGGGCGGGGGCTGCCGGTCCCCACCCGCCGTCCCCACCTGGCACCCTCCTCCTGGCCCCGGGGTGGCTCCGGTCCCTCCGGCCCTGACCCTGCTGCTCGTTTTATTTGGGGTGATTTTGGATTTGGTGGAGAATGAGGACCCCGGTGGAAATGCCTGATGCCGGGCTCTGCTTCGCCGGTGAAATCGAGGGCTTTTGTCGCTGCCTCTGGAGCAGGCAGTATTTCTTTTTTTGGGGGCTGGATGTATTCCTGGCAAGTGAAATGACGGATGCTCCGTTTCGTTTCCAGTGGCAGTGTTTCAGATTCCTTGCTCCAGGGCAGGAGCCGAGCGAACTCCGATTCCGGAGCAGCTCTGGTACCTTGGCAGCTTAAAGGCCACAGGCTTTGCTTGAATGACAAGCGGCGCCGAGCGCGGGGAAAGCTCGGGAGAGGCGGTTTTGTGCCCTCCATCTCCTGCAGGAGCAAAGCCCGCCAAGCAGGGCGGCAGCTCGTTATTGTCTTGGCGCTCTGCAGGCAG
>NW_009258324.1:62823-63218 GCF_000687185.1 Egretta garzetta
TCCCATCGCTGTGGTGAGTTTTGGCCGTGCTCAGCAAGGCTGTGGGGCTGGGAGGAGACGGACCCGGGCTCCCCGGGGCCTGCGGGGGTGCCCCGCTGCCCCCTCCCAAAGCCGAGCCAGCCTTCTTCCCCCCACCCCTGGCCAGGCCGCCTTCCTCCCCTCCTCCTATTTCCCTCCTGCCAGCAAGGCCAAGCAAAACGCAGCGCTGACCAAAAATAACAACCGCCGGCAGATCCAGACAATGGATAAACCCCCGGCGAGGGCGAGGGCGACCCGAATCCTCCCAGAGGAAGACGGGATTATTCGCCGTCCTCTTAGACATCTGTCAATAGCTGCCGGTTGCGGACCCCGGCAGCTTTCCGACGGCGGTAGACGCGATTCCTCCAAAGTGGTCG
>NW_009258324.1:63576-64023 GCF_000687185.1 Egretta garzetta
GGGGGGTGGCCGGCTGGGCTGTGTCCTCGCGCGCCATTGCTTGCACGGCTCCTGCCTCGCTTCCCCGCGCTTGCTCCAGCCGCGGGGCGCAGGCACCGAGGTGCTGGCCTTGCCCGGCTGCCTTGGAGGTGGGGGGGTCTCATCACTAAGGACCACAAGGTCCCCACCACCCCGTAACGACCAAACTCAAATCCACCGAGCTGGCCCTGGCACTGGCCAGTGCATGCTCCCACGGCTGGCGTGCCTCTTGCTCGCTGGAGGTGACAATGACGCGGGTGCTGGCATGGATGCGCTGGCCCTCCTGGGATCGGGAGCAGCCCTTGGTTTGTGCTGGGCCACCATGGAGCTGCCTGGGGGGACATGGAGGGATGAGGCTTGGAGAGGGCTGGGAGAACAGGGGGACCTCTCCAGGCTGCGCTTGGAAGTGGCACTGATGGGTTTGGGCAC
>NW_009258325.1:0-2336 GCF_000687185.1 Egretta garzetta
TCCAAAGCTCAAATCCCACTTGGGCTCCGGCTCGGCTTTGCAGCCCACCCAGCTCCCGACACCGACATCAAAATTAGGGATCCAAAGCTCAAATCCCGCTGTTGGACTCTGGCTTGGCATTGCAACCCATCCGACTCCCAACGCCAACATCAAAATTAGGGATCCAAAGCTCAAATCCCGCTCTTGGGCTCCAGCTCGGCACCGCGGCCCACCCGACTCCCAACACCGACATCAAAATGAGGGATCCAAAGCTCAAATCCCACTCTTGGGATCCAGCTCGGCACCACGGTCCACCCGACTCCCGACACCGACATCAAAATGAGGGATCCAAAGCTCAAATCCCACTTGGGCTCCGGCTCAGCTTTGCAGCCCACCCGACTCCCAACACCGACATCAAAATGAGGGATCCAAAGCTCAGATCCTGCTGTTGGGATCCAAAGCTCAAATCCCGCTCTTGGGATCCGGCTTGGCACCACGGCCCACCCGACTCCCAACACCGACATCAAAATGAGGGATCCAAAGCTCAGATCCTGCTGTTGGGATCCAAAGCTCAAATCCCGCTCTTGGGATCCGGCTTGGCACCACGGCCCACCCGACTCCCAACACCGACATCAAAATGAAGGATCCAAAGCTCAAATCCCGCTGTTGGGATCTGGCTCAGTGACTCCCAATGCCAACACCAAAATGAAGGATCCAAAGCTCAAACCCCACTCTTGGGCTCCGGCTCAGCTTTGCAGCCCACCCGACTCCCAACACCGACATCAAAATGATGGATCCAAAGCTCAAATCCAGCAGCCCACCCAACTCCCAACGTCAACATCAAAATTAAGGATCCAAAGCTCAAATCCCGCTCTTGGGATCCGGCTCATCTTCACAGCCCACCCAACTCCCAACGTCAACATCAAAATTAAGGATCCAAAGCTCAAATCCTGCTGTTGGACTCTGGCTCGGCATTGCAACCCACCCGACTCCCAACACTGACATCAAAATGAGGGATCCAAAGCTCAAATCCTGCTGTTGGACTCTGGCTCGGCATTGCAACCCACCCGACTCCCAACACTGACATCAAAATGAGGGATCCAAAGCTCAAATCCCACTCAGGCTCTGGCTCAGCTTCGCAGCCCACCCGACTCCCAACACCGACATCAAAATGAGGGATCCAAAGCTCAAATCCCATTGATGGGATCCAAAGCTCAAATCCTGCTGTTGGACTCTGGCTCGGCATTGCAACCCACCCGACTCCCAACACTGACATCAAAATGAGGGATCCAAAGCTCAAATCCCGCTCTTGGGATCCGGCTCAGCACCGCGGCCCACCCAACTCCCGATGCCAACACCAAAATGAGGGATCCAAAGCTCAAATCCCGCTCTTGGGCTCTGTCTCGGTGTCACAGCCCACCCGACTCCCGATGCCGACACCAAAATTAGGGATCCAAAGCTCAAATCCCGTGGCCCACCCAACTCCTGATTCCGACATCAAAATTAGGGATCCAACGCTCAAATCCCGCTCTTGGGCTCCGTCCCACCCAACTCCTGATGCCGAGGGGGGCCTGGGACTCCTCTGCCGCCCGGAGAACCCCGAAATGGGCGTCCCCGGAGGCCGCCTTCCCTCCGCCCCCGGCGCAGCCACTCACATTGTTGATCATGAGGTGCATTATGGTCTTTGGCATGAGGTCCCGGATGGACTTGTTGATGATGCCGACGTAGGAGTCGACGAGGTTGCGGATGGTCTCCACCTGGCGCTCCAGCTGAGGGTCCATGGAGAAGGTGTTCTCCTGGGCGCCGTCCTCGCTCTCCGTCTGCGCAGGGAAAAAGCAGGGCGCAAGTTACAGACCCGGAAAGAACCGCTCCGTGCTTATTCCCCATCCCTATCCACCTATTTCCATCCTAGGCGGCTGGTTTTGGAAAGAGGGGAGTTTAATTCCGTAGCCCGGCCACCACCAGGGAGTTTAATTCCGTAGCCCGGCCACCACCAGGGAGTTTAATTCCGTAGCCCGGCACCACCAGGTCCATCGGCCGCCAGGCCAGCGCAAACCAGCGCCGCGTTAGAAACGTCGTCCCCTCCCGCGATACCACGGCGTTTTTTCCAAGGTATCCGAGAACCTACTGCCACAGACCCCAAATCCGGGGTTCCCAAGTCCTCCGGCAGCCTCCCCCCGGGGTCAGCCCGCTCCGGGAGGGCTCGGACAAACGCGAGGGAATGTTTACTTGGTCTTTCTCTGGGTAAACTCCCGCTCGGAGGAAGGAGGCTTTCCAGCTGTCCACGTCTTCCTGGGAATCACAGGCCAGCTCGATCTGACGGAGATCCTTGTACACGTTCCTAGGGAAGACGGAGC
>NW_009258325.1:6229-7205 GCF_000687185.1 Egretta garzetta
ATGCCTCCCAGTTCATCCCTCTTTCCCAATGTCTCCCAGTTTATCCCTCTTTGCCGATGCCTCCCAGTTTATCCCAACTCGCCGATGCCTCCCAGTTTATCCCACTCACCCATGCTTCCTGGTTTATCCCAGCTTGCCGATACCTCCCAGTTTATCCCAGCTTGCCGATGCCTCCCAGTTCATCCCTCTTTCCCAATGGCCCCCAGTTTACCCCACTTCAGCTTGCCGATGCCTCCCAGTTCATCCCTCTTTCCCAATGTCTCCCAGTTTATCCCACTTGCCAATGCCTCCTGGTTCATCCCCACTCACCGATGCCTCCCAGTTTATCCCTCTTTGCCGATGCCTCCCGGTTCATCCCAGCTCGCCGATGCCTCCTGGTTCATCCCCACTCGCTGATGCCTCCCAGTTCATCCCTCTTTGCCAATGTCTCCCAGTTTATCCCACTTGCCAATGCCTCCCGGTTCATCCCCACTCGCCGATGCCTCCCAGTTTATCCCAGCTCGCCAATGTCTCCCAGTTTATCCCATTTGGCGATGCCTCCCGGTTTATCCCACTCACCCATGCTTCCTGGTTTATCCCAGCTTGCCGATACCTCCCAGTTTATCCCAGCTTGCCGATGCCTCCCAGTTCATCCCTCTTTGCCAATGTCTCCCAGTTTATCCCACTTGCTGATGCCTCCTGGTTCATCCCCGCTCGCCGATGCCTCCCAGTTTATCCCTCTTTGCCGATGCCTCCCGGTTTATCCCGCTCGCTGATGCCTCCCAGTTTATCCCACTCGCCCCTGCCTCCCGGTTTATCCCCGTTTACACAATCCCGAGGCCTGGGGGAGCGTCTGGAGACGAGGAATTTGCTGGCTGGGACTGGGCGGCGTGGGCAGGGCACCCTCCAGAGGAGACCCACGCTCCTGCACGCCGGGAGATGGACAAGGCTGCTCCGTCCCGGGCGCCAAATCTCATCCCCAGCCCGGTGAATCCCA
>NW_009258326.1:0-230 GCF_000687185.1 Egretta garzetta
CCACGCGGGACCCTCCCCATGCGCCCGGGCTCCCTCGCACCCAGCTGGGAGGATGCACCCACCTTTGCACCCTTCAGCATCCCCCGGAGTTTGGGGGGTGGCACCCAGAACACAGGAGGGTGCAGGGGGGTGCAGGAGCAATTGGGGTGCTAGGAGGCACTGCATGGGGTGCAGGGGGGTGCAGGACAAATTGGGGTGCTAGGAGGCACTGCGTGGGGTGCTGGGGTGCG
>NW_009258326.1:1911-2372 GCF_000687185.1 Egretta garzetta
CAACGCGCTGAACATCTCCCAGAAGATGATCGAGATGTTCGTGAGGACGAAGCACAAGATCGACAAGTGCCACGAGTTCGCGCTGGTGGTGGTGAACAACGATGCCACGTGGGTGAGCGGGACCTCGGGGACGGGGATGGGGACAGGGATGGGGACGGCTCCGCGCCCCCCTCACCACGGCTCCTCTCAGCTCTCAGGGTTCACCTCGGACCCCCGCGAGGTCTGCAGCTGCCTCTACGACCTGGAGACCGTCGTCTGCAAGTCGTTCAGTATCCCACCGCCTGTGGGGCTGGGACAGGGGTCCCCTGGGTGCAAATGGGGTCCCCTGGGTGCAAACAAGGTCCCTCAAGCATAAGTGGGGCCCCTCCGGGCCCATTGCCTGTGGATGGCAGCAGCTCCGCAGCCTCGCTGGCATCCCCGGCACAGCCGAGCCGGCTGCGGGTCAGTGCAGCGGCCGTGTT
>NW_009258326.1:2440-3053 GCF_000687185.1 Egretta garzetta
CTTCAACCTGAGGTGAGTCCGGCTGGGGGGGTGGCGGGGGCTGCTGCAGGGGGGCAGAGCTCCTCCCTGGGCTACAAATTTTCTGCTTTGCTGTAAAAACGCCACGAGCCTTTAAACCGAACAGCTCCTGGGGTGGGTGCTGCTTTCCCAGTCCCAGCCCAGTGCTGGCAGTTTTAACGAGGCGGGGACGGTGACGATCCCTGTCCCTGAGCCGCCTCCGTCCTCCTGGCGCAGCCAGCAGAAGATCGAGCTGCCGGTGACAGAGAACGTGCAGACCATCCCGCCACCATACGTGGTCCGGACCATCCTGGTGTTCAGCCGCCCGGGCTGCCAGCCCCAGTTCTCCATGTCGGAGCACATGAAGGTGGGTTCCCCCCTCATCCGCCCCCTGCGGCCGGGTGGCCCCGGGTCCATCCCAGTGTGTGGAAGAGCTTCCCAGCGCCCTTCCCGGCTTCTCGTCCTGCAGAAGATGCTGCAGTGCCCCTACTTCTTCTTTGACGTGGTTTACATCCACAACGGGGTGGAGGAGAAGGACGATGAGACGAGCTGGAAGGTAAATGCGGGATGGGGTGTCCCCCCCACCACGGCTGGGGGCTGTGTCACCCCCTGCCCA
>NW_009258326.1:5748-6215 GCF_000687185.1 Egretta garzetta
CCACTCC
The DNA here is from genome assembly GCF_000687185.1 of Egretta garzetta. Taxonomy (NCBI): domain Eukaryota; kingdom Metazoa; phylum Chordata; class Aves; order Pelecaniformes; family Ardeidae; genus Egretta; species Egretta garzetta. The sequence goes on from NW_009258326.1 coordinate 5,756, forward strand.
GGCTGGGCTGTCCCCCAGAGCCCCTGTCCCTCGCCATGCCCTCCCTCGCACCATGGCCCCACACGGACCCCAAGGGCCCAGCTCTCCCCCCGCAGCCCCTTGCCTCCAGCACGCTGCTCTCCGATGGGGACGAGCTTGGGGAGGGACCCCAGAGCTGGACCGTGGGGGGAAGGACAGGGGGTCCCCCCTGGGCTCTCCCCAAGCCCAGCACTGGGGTCAGCTCCAGACCCTTTCCCCAGCGGGAGTTTGGTCCTGGTGGGTCCCTGCGGTCCCCCCGGTCCCAGTGTGGCAGCAGGGTCCCAGGGGGACCTGGGGCATCCCCCAGGGCTCCCCTGCTCCGCGGTGGCCTGGGCAGCTGCTCTGTGCCATGCCAGAGCCCTGGGGACGGTGACATCCCAGGTGCTGGGGCTCTGCACCATCCCAGTGTCCCCCAGGGACCAGCGGTGGGCTGGGCAGGGAT
>NW_009258326.1:6746-7997 GCF_000687185.1 Egretta garzetta
GCCCGGGCCAGCCGAGGGGAGGGAGCCGTGCAAAGCCCCCTCCCCGACCAGCGCTGCCACCTGGGAGCTGCTCCCCACCAGCCCCCCAAATGCAGAACTGGTGCAGGGTGAGGATTTTCGGGGGGACTCGAGGGCAGACCCTCACTGTGCGGGTGGCTCAGAGATGGGCAGCGTAGGGGAGCTGCTTGCACGGCTCCAGGGGTGCAGCCTCCGGGGGTCCCCCCCCTGCAGCCCAGCCAGCCTTGCCGCTGTGGATGCCACCCCCCAGGGACCAGAGCCCCCCAGGCCCTGCCACGTCACCCCCAGGACCAAGAGCCGCCTCCAGGCGTCTGCAGCGAGGCTGGGTGCCTCCTCTTCCTCCCCTCTTTTTGATGATATGCTGGAGATGCCCCAGAGGCCCCCCAGGGTCAGGGCACCCCGGGGTGTCCCCAGGGACCCTGCCACCACCTCGGGGCACTGCGTCACCCTGCGGGGTGAGGATGTGTCCAGCAGGGATGGAGAGGGGACAGGCTCTTTGGATGACACTGAGATCCTCCCTGGAGCCCCCAGCTCCCCTCTGGGGACCAGCAGCTCCCCCAGCTCCAGCCCCACGGTCCTGCTGGTCCCCGGGGACCACGGGCACCCCCAGGCCTCCCCATCAGATGCTCAGGGCTCCCCCGGCTCCAGCCCCACGGTCCTGCTGGTTCCTGGGGACCACGGGCACCCCCAGGCCTCCCCATCAGATGCTCAGGGCTCCCCCGGCTCCAGCCCCACGGTCCTGCTGGTTCCTGGGGACCACGGGCACCCCCAGGCCTCCCTGTCAGATGCTCAGGGCTCTGCCCATGCCACCAGCAGCTCCAACTGCAGGCTGCTGGAGGATGGTTCTGGGTGGCAGGACCCCTCACCCTTGGGGACACGCCAGCCCCCGTGGCCCCACAGGAGCTTCAGCCACTTCTTGGCCCCGAAGCCACCAGGCAGCACTGCGGTGGAGCTGGGGAGCTCGGCCGTGCCGCTCTCACCCACCAGCTGCAGCACCCACTGCTCTGAGGAGCATCATGAGGATGAGGAGCAGGGACGAGCACCCACCGAGCAGCACAGCCCCAGCACAGAGGCCACCACCAGTCCCGATGATGCCATGGTCCAGGACGGGCGAGCGTGCACGGCACTACTGCGGCCCCTCTCCGACGAAGCTCTGCGCCGGCGGCTGCGGGCGCTGGGGGATGACCCGGGGCCCGTCACGGAGCTCACCAGGCGGCTGTACCTGCGGCGGCT
>NW_009258326.1:8413-8885 GCF_000687185.1 Egretta garzetta
CCAACCGGAGTCGGCGCTGGCGGGGAGGGCTGGTCAAGTCCAGCTTCAACTACCTCCTCCTCGACCCCAGGTAGGGCTACGCCACTGCCCCGCATGTCCCCTGTGCCAGGGAGGTCTGAGCGGGGACCCCTGGGAGGCATCAAGCCCCAAAGCTGGGGGTTTGCACCCCCAGGACCACCCAGAACCTGCCGCTCCGCTCCCACCACCTGAGCCCGGCCGAGTGCTTCAGGACCTTCGTCAAAGCCATCTTCTACGTGGGCAAGGGGACGCGTGCCCGGCCATATTGCCACCTCGCCGAGGCGCTGAGCCAGCACCGCGCCGGGACGCAGAAGGTGGGACTGGGCTGGGGACTTTGGGGCTGGGGGGATGGGCATGGGGGGCTGCACCGGGGGGCTGGAGGCCGTGGTGACGGTGCCCGTGGTGACGGTGCCCGCTGTCCCGCAGGGCTGCCCCAAGGGGCGGCGCATCCCGG
>NW_009258326.1:9255-9714 GCF_000687185.1 Egretta garzetta
CCGTCCCGGCCGAGGCTTACACACGGGAGGGCTGCCTGGTGGAGGCTCTGGGTGAGCGGGGCCGGGGGGTGGGGGGAGATGGAGCTGCCCTGGCCCCCTGCCCCAGCTCCCGGCATTGGTTTTGCCACCATTCCAGCTCCCTGCATCCCTCTCTCCCACCCCATGCAGGAGTTGGGGGGACACCGAGCCCATCCTGGGGCACACGGGGACTGTGAGGTCCCTGGTTGCCAGCGCAGGTTCTGGGCACAGTCCCCCAAATCCCCATCTCTTGTGGGAAAAGCTGCCTGGGAGTGGATGCTGGTGGGGAACACAGGGCTGACCCCATCCCCGTGGGGCTGTGGGTGCTGGGGGCCAGGGCTGTGGGTGCTGACCCCATCCCCGCAGGGCTGTGGGTGCTGGGGGCTGTGGCTGTGGGTGCTCACCCCATCCCTGCAGGGCTGTGGGTGCTGGGGGCCAGGG
>NW_009258326.1:11081-11422 GCF_000687185.1 Egretta garzetta
CTAAGAAATAAAAGCTGTGTGTAATTTCTGGCTTTGCTTCCCCACTCTGCCTTGCTCCTAGGACAGCCCCCCGTGCCCGGCGCGTCTCTCCCCATCGTCAAGTCGGACACGGCTGAGAATATAACACGGCTTTTACTGTATGAAATGGCACTAACGCGGCGCGTGGCTCAGCGGCGGGGTTACGGTGCGCGGTTTGCCTTGGCCTTAGCACAAGCGATGTGGGTACAAGTGACACAGACTCCGTGGCAAACAGAGGTTGAAGAGCCGTGGCCTGCAGCCGGGCACTGACAGTGGCCTGGAGGTGGCTGGGGGGGGGCGGGTCGTGGTGAGGGTAGAGCCGC